>NW_026123841.1:0-201420 GCF_025177605.1 Cucumis melo
CAGCCCGTTTCCTTCGCTGCAAGTGCATTTCCAGTGGTTTCTGACACCGGACGAGCGTTCGCCACTCGTTGGAAGCTTCGGCCATCTTTTGGACCGTTTTGGGTCGCACCACAGTTCTCCCTCCAACAAGCTCGCTTCCCGACCTATACCTCCGGAAAACATGTCAGGGAGCATGCCAGGAGTGTGGGTTGAAGTCCTCGGAGCACGAGACCCGAAGATCGAAAGACTTATGACCAATACGGAGCAAAGGGAAGAAACCGTCGGGGGACCGCTTTTTACCCCAGGACGAGAAAACTGAGTCCGGGGCATTCCCGCTCGCGTTTTCTTGGGACGAGCACCGAAAGTCCTCGAGCTCAGCCAGTTTCCTTCGCTGCAAGTGCATTTCCAGTGGTTTCTGACACCGGACGAGCGTTCGCCACTCGTTGGAAGCTTCGGCCATCTTTTGGACCGTTTTGGGTGGCACCACAGTTCTCCCTCCAACGAGCTCGCTTCCCGACCTATACCTCCGGAAAACGTGTCAGGGAGCATGCCAGGAGTGTGGGTTGAAGTGCTCGGAGCACGAGACCCGAAGATCGAAAGACTTATGACCAATACGGAGCAAAGGGAAGAAACCGTCGGGGGACCGCTTTTTACCCCAGGACGAGAAAACTGAGTCCGGGATATTCCCGCTCGCGTTTTCTTGGGACGAGCACCGAAAGTCCTCGAGCTCAGCCAGTTTCCTTCGCTGCAAGTGCATTTCCAGTGGTTTCTGACACCGGACGAGCGTTCGCCACTCGTTGGAAGCTTCGGCCATCTTTTGGACCGTTTTGGGTCGCACCACAATTCTCCCTCCAACGAGCTCGCTTCCCGACCTATACCTCCGGAAAACGTGTCAGGGAGCATGCCAGGAGTGTGGGTTGAAGTCCTCGGAGCACGAGACCCGAAGATCGAAAGACTTATGACCAATACGGAGCAAAGGGAAGAAACCGTCGGGGGACCGCTTTTTACCCCAGGACGAGAAAACTGAGTCCGGGGCATTCCCGCTCGCGTTTTCTTGGGACGAGCACCGGAAGTCCTCGAGCTCAGCCCGTTTCCTTCGCTGCAAGTGCATTTCCAGTGGTTTCTGACACCGGACGAGCGTTCGCCACTCGTTGGAAGCTTCGGCCATCTTTTGGACCGTTTTGGGTCGCACCACAGTTCTCCCTCCAACGAGCTCGCTTCCCGACCTATACCTCCGGAAAACATGTCAGGGAGCATGCCAGGAGTGTGGGTTGAAGTCCTCGGAGCACGAGACCCGAAGATCGAAAGACTTATGACCAATACGGAGCAAAGGGAAGAAACCGTCGGGGGACCGCTTTTTACCCCAGGACGAGAAAACTGAGTCCGGCGCATTCCCGCTCGCGTTTTCTTGGGACGAGCACCGAAAGTCCTCGAGCTCAGCCAGTTTCCTTCGCTGCAAGTGCATTTCCAGTGGTTTCTGACACCGGACGAGCGTTCGCCACTCGTTGGAAGCTTCGGCCATCTTTTGGACCGTTTTGGGTCGCACCACAGTTCTCCCGCCAACGAGCTCGCTTCCCGACCTATACCTCCGGAAAACGTGTCAGGGAGCATGCCAGGAGTGTGGGTTGAAGTCCTCGGAGCACGAGACCCGAAGATCGAAAGACTTATGACCAATACGGAGCAAAGGGAAGAAACCGTCGGGGGACCGCTTTTTACCCCAGGACGAGAAAACTGAGTCCGGGGCCTTCCCGCTCGCGTTTTCTTGGGACGAGCACCGAAAGTCCTCGAGCTCAGCCAGTTTCCTTCGCTGCAAGTGCATTTCCAGTGGTTTCTGACACCGGACGAGCGTTCGCCACTCGTTTGAAGCTTCGGCCATCTTTTGGACCGTTTTGGGTCGCACCACAGTTCTCCCTCCAACGAGCTCGCTTCCCGACCTATACCTCCGGAAACGTGTCAGGGAGCATGCCAGGAGTGTGGGTTGAAGTCCTCGGAGCACGAGACCCGAAGATCGAAAGACTTATGACCAATACGGAGCAAAGGGAAGAAACCGTCGGGGGACCGCTTTTTACCCCAGGACGAGAAAACTGAGTCCGGGGCATTCCCGCTCGCGTTTTCTTGGGACGAGCATCGGAAGTCCTCGAGCTCAGCCCGTTTCCTTCGCTGCAAGTGCATTTCCAGTGGTTTCTGACACCGGACGAGCGTTCGCCACTCGTTGGAAGCTTCGGCCATCTTTTGGACCGTTTTGGGTCGCACCACAGTTCTCCCTCCAACGAGCTCGCTTCCCGACCTATACCTCCGGAAAACGTGTCAGGGAGCATGCCAGGAGTGTGGGTTGAAGTCCTCGGAGCACGAGACCCGAAGATCGAAAGACTTATGACCAATACGGAGCAAAGGGAAGAAACCGTCGGGGGACCGCTTTTTACCCCAGGACGAGAAAACTGAGTCCGAGGCATTCCCGCTCGCGTTTTCTTGGGACGAGCACCGGAAGTCCTCGAGCTCAGCCCGTTTCCTTCGCTGCAAGTGCATTTCCAGTGGTTTCTGACACCGGACGAGCGTTCGCCACTCGTTGGAAGCTTCGGCCATCTTTTGGACCGTTTTGGGTCGCACCACAGTTCTCCCTCCAACGAGCTCGCTTCCCGACCTATACCTCCGGAAAACGTGTCAGGGAGCATGCCAGGAGTGTGGGTTGAAGTCCTCGGAGCACGAGGCCCGAAGATCGAAAGACTTATGACCAATACGGAGCAAAGGGAAGAAACCGTCGGGGGACCGCTTTTTACCCCAGGACGAGAAAACTGAGTCCGGGGCATTCCCGCTTGCGTTTTCTTGGGACGAGCACCGGAAGTCCTCGAGCTCAGCCCGTTTCCTTCGCTGCAAGTGCATTTCCAGTGGTTTCTGACACCGGACGAGCGTTCGCCACTCGTTGGAAGCTTCGGCCATCTTTTGGACCGTTTTGGGTGGCACCACAGTTCTCCCTCCAACGAGCTCGCTTCCCGACCTATACCTCCGGAAAACGTGTCAGGGAGCATGCCAGGAGTGTGGGTTGAAGTCCTCGGAGCACGAGACCCGAAGATCGAAAGACTTATGACCAATACGGAGCAAAGGGAAGAAACCGTCGGGGGACCGCTTTTTACCCCAGGACGAGAAAACTGAGTCCGGGGCATTCCCGCTCGCGTTTTCTTGGGACGAGCACCGGAAGTCCTCGAGCTCAGCCCGTTTCCTTCGCTGCAAGTGCATTTCCAGTGGTTTCTGACACCGGACGAGCGTTCGCCACTCGTTGGAAGCTTCGGCCATCTTTTGGACCGTTTTGGGTCGCACCACAGTTCTCCCTCCAACGAGCTCGCTTCCCGACCTATACCTCCGGAAAACGTGTCAGGGAGCATGCCAGGAGTGTGGGTTGAAGTCCTCGGAGCACGAGACCCGAAGATCGAAAGACTTATGACCAATACGGAGCAAAGGGAAGAAACCGTCGGGGGACCGCTTTTTACCCCAGGACGAGAAAACTGAGTCCGGGGCATTCCCGCTCGCGTTTTCATGGGACGAGCACCGGAAGTCCTCGAGCTCAGCCCGTTTCCTTCCCTGCAAGTGCATTTCTAGTGGTTTCTGACACCGGACGAGCGTTCGCCACTCGTTGGAAGCTTCGGCCATCTTTTGGACCGTTTTGGGTCGCACCACAGTTCTCCCTCCAACGAGCTCGCTTCCCGACCTATACCTCCGGAAAACGTGTCAGGGAGCATGCCAGGAGTGTGGGTTGAAGTCCTCGGAGCACGAGACCCGAAGATCGAAAGACTTATGACCAATACGGAGCAAAGGGAAGAAACCGTCGGGGGACCGCTTTTTACCCCAGGACGAGAAAACTGAGTCCGGGGCATTCCCGCTCGCGTTTTCTTGGGACGAGCACCGGAAGTCCTCGAGCTCAGCCCGTTTCCTTCGCTGCAAGTGCATTTCCAGTGGTTTCTGACACCGGACGAGCGTTCGCCACTCGTTGGAAGCTTCGGCCATCTTTTGGACCGTTTTGGGTCGCACCACAGTTCTCCCTCCAACGAGCTCGCTTCCCGACCTATACCTCCGGAAAACGTGTCAGGGAGCATGCCAGGAGTGTGGGTTGAAGTCCTCGGAGCACGAGACAAGAAGATCGAAAGACTTATGACCAATACGGAGCAAAGGGAAGAAACCGTCGGGGGACCGCTTTTTACCCCAGGACGAGAAAACTGAGTCCGGGGCATTCCCGCTCGCGTTTTCTTGGGACGAGCACCGGAAGTCCTCGAGCTCAGCCCGTTTCCTTCGCTGCAAGTGCATTTCCAGTGGTTTCTGACACCGGACGAGCGTTCGCCACTCGTTGGAAGCTTCGGCCATCTTTTGGACCGTTTTGGGTCGCACCACAGTTCTCCCTCCAACGAGCTCGCTTCCCGACCTATACCTCCGGAAAACGTGTCAGGGAGCATGCCAGGAGTGTGGGTTGAAGTCCTCGGAGCACGAGACCCGAAGATCGAAAGACTTATGACCAATACGGAGCAAAGGGAAGAAACCGTCGGGGGACCGCTTTTTACCCCAGGACGAGAAAACTGAGTCCGGGGCATTCCCGCTCGCGTTTTCTTGGGACGAGCACCGGAAGCCCTCGAGCTCAGCCCGTTTCCTTCGCTGCAAGTGCATTTCCAGTGGTTTCTGACACCGGACGAGCGTTCGCCACTCGTTGGAAGCTTCGGCCATCTTTTGGACCGTTTTGGGTCGCACCACAGTTCTCCCTCCAACGAGCTCGCTTCCCGACCTATACCTCCGGAAAACGTGTCCGGGAGCATGCCAGGAGTGTGGGTTGAAGTCCTCGGAGCACGAGACCCGAAGATCGAAAGACTTATGACCAATACGGAGCAAAGGGAAGAAACCGTCGGGGGACCGCTTTTTACCCCAGGACGAGAAAACTGAGTCCGGGGCATTCCCGCTCGCGTTTTCTTGGGACGAGCACTGGAAGTCCTCGAGCTCAGCCCGTTTCCTTCGCTGCGAGTGCATTTCCAGTGGTTTCTGACACCGGACGAGCGTTCGCCACTCGTTGGAAGCTTCGGCCATCTTTTGGACCGTTTTGGGTCGCACCACAGTTCTCCCTCCAACGAGCTCGCTTCTCGACCTATACCTCCGGAAAACGTGTCAGGGAGCATGCCAGGAGTGTGGGTTGAAGTCCTCGGAGCACGAGACCCGAAGATCGAAAGACTTATGACCAATACGGAGCAAAGGGAAGAAACCGTCGGGGGACCGCTTTTTACCCGAGGACGAGAAAACTGAGTCCGGGGTATTCCCGCTCGCGTTTTCTTGGGACGAGCACCGGAAGTCCTCGAGCTCAGCCCGTTTCCTTCGCTGCGAGTGCATTTCCAGTGGTTTCTGACACCGGACGAGCGTTCGCCACTCGTTGGAAGCTTCGGCCATCTTTTGGACCGTTTTGGGTCGCACCACAGTTCTCCCTCCAACGAGCTCGCTTCCCGACCTATACCTCCGGAAAACGTGTCAGGGAGCATGCCAGGAGTGTGGGTTGAAGTCCTCGGAGCACGAGACCCGAAGATCGAAAGACTTATGACCAATACGGAGCAAAGGGAAGAAACCGTCGGGGGACCGCTTTTTACCCCAGGACGAGAAAACTGAGTCCGGGGCATTCCCGCTCGCGTTTTCTTGGGACGAGCACCGGAAGTCCTCGAGCTCAGCCCGTTTCCTTCGCTGCAAGTGCATTTCCAGTGGTTTCTGACACCGGACGAGCGTTCGCCACTCGTTGGAAGCTTCGGCCATCTTTTGGACCGTTTTGGGTCGCACCACAGTTCTCCCTCCAACGAGCTCGCTTCTCGACCTATACCTCCGGAAAACGTGTCAGGGAGCATGCCAGGAGTGTGGGTTGAAGTCCTCGGAGCACGAGACCCGAAGATCGAAAGACTTATGACCAATACGGAGCAAAGGGAAGAAACCGTCGGGGGACCGCTTTTTACCCCAGGACGAGAAAACTGAGTCCGGGGCATTCCCGCTCGCGTTTTCTTGGGACGAGCACCGGAAGTCCTCGAGCTCAGCCCGTTTCCTTCGCTGCAAGTGCATTTCCAGTGGTTTCTGACACCGGACGAGCGTTCGCCACTCGTTGGAAGCTTCGGCCATCTTTTGGACCGTTTTGGGTCGCACCACAGTTCTCCCTCCAACGAGCTCGCTTCCCGACCTATACCTCCAGAAAACGTGTCAGGGAGCATGCCAGGAGTGTGGGTTGAAGTCCTCGGAGCACGAGACCCAAAGATCGAAATACTTATGACCAATACGGAGCAAAGGGAAGAAACCGTCGGGGGACCGCTTTTTACCCCAGGACGAGAAAATTGAGTCCGGGGCATTCCCGCTCGCGTTTTCTTGGGACGAGCACCGGAAGTCCTCGAGCTCAGCCCGTTTCCTTCGCTGCAAGTGCATTTCCAGTGGTTTCTGACACCGGACGAGCGTTCGCCACTTGTTGGAAGCTTCGGCCATCTTTTGGACCGTTTTGGGTCGCACCACAGTTCTCCCTCCAACGAGCTCGCTTCCCGACCTATACCTCCGGAAAACGTGTCATGGAGCATGCCAGGAGTGTGGGTTGAAGTCCTCGGAGCACGAGACCCGAAGATCGAAAGACTTATGACCAATACGGAGCAAAGGGAAGAAACCGTCGGGGGACCGCTTTTTACCCCAGGACGAGAAAACTGAGTCCGGGGCATTCCCGCTCGCGTTTTCTTGGGACGAGCACCGGAAGTCCTCGAGCTCAGCCCGTTTCCTTCGCTGCAAGTGCATTTCCAGTGGTTTCTGACACCGGACGAGCGTTCGCCACTCGTTGGAAGCTTCGGCCATCTTTTGGACCGTTTTGGGTCGCACCACAGTTCTCCCTCCAACGAGCTCGCTTCTCGACCTATACCTCCGGAAAACGTGTCAGGGAGCATGCCAGGAGTGTGGGTTGAAGTCCTCGGAGCACGAGACCCGAAGATCGAAAGACTTATGACCAATACGGAGCAAAGGGAAGAAACCGTCGGGGGACCGCTTTTTACCCCAGGACGAGAAAACTGAGTCCGGGGCATTCCCGCTCGCGTTTTCTTGGGACGAGCACCGGAAGTCCTCGAGCTCAGCCCGTTTCCTTCGCTGCAAGTGCATTTCCAGTGGTTTCTGACACCGGACGAGCGTTCGCCACTCGTTGGAAGCTTCGGCCATCTTTTGGACCGTTTTGGGTCGCACCACAGTTCTCCCTCCAACGAGCTCGCTTCCCGACCTATACCTCCAGAAAACGTGTCAGGGAGCATGCCAGGAGTGTGGGTTGAAGTCCTCGGAGCACGAGACCCAAAGATCGAAATACTTATGACCAATACGGAGCAAAGGGAAGAAACCGTCGGGGGACCGCTTTTTACCCCAGGACGAGAAAATTGAGTCCGGGGCATTCCCGCTCGCGTTTTCTTGGGACGAGCACCGGAAGTCCTCGAGCTCAGCCCGTTTCCATCGCTGCAAGTGCATTTCCAGTGGTTTCTGACACCGGACGAGCGTTCGCCACTTGTTGGAAGCTTCGGCCATCTTTTGGACCGTTTTGGGTCGCACCACAGTTCTCCCTCCAACGAGCTCGCTTCCCGACCTATACATTCGGACAACGTGTCATGGAGCATGCCAGGAGTGTGGGTTGAAGTCCTCGGAGTACGAGACCCGAAGATCGAAAGACTTATGACCAATACGGAGCAAAGGGAAGAAACCGTCGGGGGACCGCTTTTTACCCCAGGACGAGAAAATTGAGTCCGGGGCATTCCCGCTCGCGTTTTCTTGGGACGAGCACCGGAAGTCCTCGAGCTCAGCCCGTTTCCTTCGCTGCAAGTGCATTTCCAGTGGTTTCTGACACCGGACGAGCGTTCGCCACTTGTTGGAAGCTTCGGCCATCTTTTGGACCGTTTTGGGTCGGACCACAGTTCTCCCTCCAACGAGCTCGCTTCCCGACCTATACCTCCGGAAAACGTGTCAGGGAGCATGCCAGGAGTGTGGGTTGAAGTCCTCGGAGCACGAGACCCGAAGATCGAAAGACTTATGACCAATACGGAGCAAAGGGAAGAAACCGTCGGGGGACCGCTTTTTACCCCAGGACGAGAAAACTGAGTCCGGGGCATTCCCGCTCGCGTTTTCTTGGGACGAGCACCGGAAGTCCTCGAGCTCAGCCCGTTTCCTTCGCTGCAAGTGCATGTCCAGTGGTTTCTGACACCGGACGAGCGTTCGCCACTCGTTGGAAGCTTCGGCCATCTTTTGGACCGTTTTGGGTCGCACCACAGTTCTCCCTCCAACGAGCTCGCTTCCCGACCTATACCTCCGGAAAACGTGTCAGGGAGCATGCCAGGAGTGTGGGTTGAAGTCCTCGGAGCACGAGACCCGAAGATCGAAAGACTTATGACCAATACGGAGCAAAGGGAAGAAACCGTCGGGGGACCGCTTTTTACCCCAGGACGAGAAAACTGAGTCCGGGGCATTCCCGCTCGCGTTTTCTTGGGACGATCACCGGAAGTCCTCGAGCTCAGCCCGTTTCCTTCGCTGCGAGTGCATTTCCAGTGGTTTCTGACACCGGACGAGCGTTCGCCACTCGTTGGAAGCTTCGGCCATCTTTTGGACCGTTTTGGGTCGCACCACAGTTCTCCCTCCAACGAGCTCGCTTCCCGACCTATACCTCCGGAAAACGTGTCAGGGAGCATGCCAGGAGTGTGGGTTGAAGTCCTCGGAGCACGAGACCCGAAGATCGAAAGACTTATGACCAATACGGAGCAAAGGGAAGAAACCGTCGGGGGACCGCTTTTTACCCCAGGACGAGAAAACTGAGTCCGGGGCATTCCCGCTCGCGTTTTCTTGGGACGAGCACCGGAAGTCCTCGAGCTCAGCCCGTTTCCTTCGCTGCAAGTGCATTTCCAGTGGTTTCTGACACCGGACGAGCGTTCGCCACTCGTTGGAAGCTTCGGCCATCTTTTGGACCGTTTTGGGTCGCACCACAGTTCTCCCTCCAACGAGCTCGCTTCCCGACTTATACCTCCGGAAAACGTGTCAGGGAGCATGCCAGGAGTGTGGGTTGAAGTCCTCGGAGCACGAGACCCGAAGATCGAAAGACTTATGACCAATACGGAGCAAAGGGAAGAAACCGTCGGGGGACCGCTTTTTACCCCAGGACGAGAAAACTGAGTCCGGGGCATTCCCGCTCGCGTTTTCTTGGGACGAGCACCGGAAGTCCTCGAGCTCAGCCCGTTTCCTTTGCTGCAAGTGCATTTCCAGTGGTTTCTGACACCGGACGAGCGTTCGCCACTCGTTGGAAGCTTCGGCCATCTTTTGGACCGTTTTGGGTCGCACCACAGTTCTCCCTCCAACGAGCTCGCTTCCCGACCTATACCTCCGGAAAACGTGTCAGGGAGCATGCCAGGAGTGTGGGTTGAAGTCCTCGGAGCACGAGACCCGAAGATCGAAAGACTTATGACCAATACGGAGCAAAGGGAAGAAACCGTCGGGAGACCGCTTTTTACCCCAGGACGAGAAAACTGAGTCCGGGACATTCCCGCTCGCGTTTTCTTGGGACGAGCACCGGAAGTCCTCGAGCTCAGCCCGTTTCCTTCGCTGCAAGTGCATTTCCAGTGGTTTCTGACACCGGATGAGCGTTCGCCACTTGTTGGAAGCTTCGGCCATCTTTTGGACCGTTTTGGGTCGCACCACAGTTCTCCCTCCAACGAGCTCGCTTCCCGACCTATACCTCCGGAAAACGTGTCAGGGAGCATGCCAGGAGTGTGGGTTGAAGTCCTCGGAGATGGAGACCCGAAGATCGAAAGACTTATGACCAATACGGAGCAAAGGGAAGAAACCGTCAGGGGACCGCTTTTTACCCCAGGACGAGAAAACTGAGTCCGGGGCATTCCCGCTCGCGTTTTCTTGGGACGAGCACCGGAAGTCCTCGAGCTCAGCCCGTTTCCTTCGCTGCAAGTGCATTTCCAGTGGTTTCTGACACCGGACGAGCGTTCGCCACTCGTTGGAAGCTTCGGCCATCTTTTGGACCGTTTTGGGCGCACCACAGTTCTCCCTCCAACGAGCTCGCTTCCCGACCTATACCTCCGGAAAACGTGTCAGGGAGCATGCCAGGAGTGTGGGTTGAAGTCCTCGGAGCACGAGACCCGAAGATCGAAAGACTTATGACCAATACGGAGCAAAGGGAAGAAACCGTCGGGGGACCGCTTTTTACCCCAGGACGAGAAAACTGAGTCCGGGGCATTCCCGCTCGCGTTTTATTGGGACGAGCACCGGAAGTCCTCGAGCTCAGCCCGTTTCCTTCGCTGCAAGTGCATTTCCAGTGGTTTCTGACACCGGACGAGCGTTCGCCACTCGTTGGAAGCTTCGGCCATCTTTTGGACCGTTTTGGGCGCACCACAGTTCTCCCTCCAACGAGCTCGCTTCCCGACCTATACCTCCGGAAAACGTGTCAGGGAGCATGCCAGGAGTGTGGGTTGAAGTCCTCGGAGCATGAGACTCGAAGATCGAAAGACTTATGACCAATACGGAGCAAAGGGAAGAAACCGTCGGGGGACCGCTTTTTACCCCAGGACGAGAAAACTGAGTCCGGGGCATTCCCGCTCGCGTTTTCTTGGGACGAGCACCGGAAGTCCTCGAGCTCAGCCCGTTTCCTTCGCTGCAAGTGCATTTCCAGTGGTTTCTGACACCGGACGAGCGTTCGCCACTCGTTGGAAGCTTCGGCCATCTTTTGGACCGTTTTGGGTCGCACCACAGTTCTCCCTCCAACGAGCTCGCTTCCCGACCTATACCTCCGGAAAACGTGTCAGGAAGCATGCCAGGAGTGTGGGTTGAAGTCCTCGGAGCACGAGACCCGAAGATCGAAAGAATTATGACCAATACGGAGCAAAGGGAAGAAACCGTCGGGGGACCGCTTTTTACCCCAGGACGAGAAAACTGAGTCCGGGGCATTCCCGCTCGCGTTTTCTTGGGACGAGCACCGGAAGTCCTCGAGCTCAGCCCGTTTCCTTCGCTGCGAGTGCATTTCCAGTGGTTTCTGACACCGGACGAGCGTTCGCCACTCGTTGGAAGCTTCGGCCATCTTTTGGACCGTTTTGGGTCGCACCACAGTTCTCCCTCCAACGAGCTCGCTTCCCGAACTATACCTCCGGAAAACGTGTCAGGGAGCATGCCAGGAGTGTGGGTTGAAGTCCTCGGAGCACGAGACCCGAAGATCGAAAGACTTATGACCAATACGGAGCATAGGGAAGAAACCGCCGGGGGACCGCTTTTTACCCCAGGACGAGAAAACTGAGTCCGGGGCATTCCCGCTCGCGTTTTCTTGGGACGAGCACCGGAAGTCCTCGAGCTCAGCCCGTTTCCTTCGCTGCAAGTGCATTTCCAGTGGTTTCTGACACCGGACGAGCGTTCGCCACTCGTTGGAATCTTCGGCCATCTTTTGGACCGTTTTGGGTCGCACCACAGTTCTCCCTCCAACGAGCTCGCTTCCCGACCTATACCTCCGGAAAACGTGTCAGGGAGCATGCCAGGAGTGTGGGTTGAAGTCCTCGGACCACGAGACCCGAAGATCGAAAGACTTATAACCAATACGGAGCAAAGGGAAGAAACCGTCGGGGGACCGCTTTTTACCCCAGGACGAGAAAACTGAGTCCGGGGCATTCCCGCTCGCGTTTTCTTGGGACGAGCACCGGAAGTCCTCGAGCTCAGCCCGTTTCCTTCGCTGCAAGTGCATTTCCAGTGGTTTCTGACACCGGACGAGCGTTCGCCACTCGTTGGAAGCTTCGGCCATCTTTTGGACCGTTTTGGGCGCACCACAGTTCTCCCTCCAACGAGCTCGCTTCCCGACCTATACCTCCGGAAAACGTGTCATGGAGCATGCCAGGAGTGTGGGTTGAAGTCCTCGGAGCACGAGACCCGAAGATCGAAAGACTTATGACCAATACGGAGCAAAGGGAAGAAACCGTCGGGGGACCGCTTTTTACCCCAGGACGAGAAAACTGAGTCCGGGGCATTCCCGCTCGCGTTTTCTTGGGACGAGCACCGGAAGTCCTCGAGCTCAGCCCGTTTCCTTCGCTGCAAGTGCATTTCCAGTGGTTTCTGACACCGGACGAGCGTTCGCCACTCGTTGGAAGCTTCGGCCATCTTATGGACCGTTTTGGGTCGCACCACAGTTCTCCCTCCAACGAGCTCGCTTCCCGACCTATACCTCCGGAAAACGTGTCAGGGAGCATGCCAGGAGTGTGGGTTGAAGTCCTCGGAGCACGAGACCCGAAGATCGAAAGACTTATGACCAATACGGAGCAAAGGGAAGAAACCGTCGGGGGACCGCTTTTTACCCCAGGACGAGAAAAATGAGTCCGGGGCATTCCCGCTCGCGTTTTCTTGGGACGAGCACCGGAAGTCCCTGAGCTCAGCCCGTTTCCTTCGCTGCAAGTGCATTTCCAGTGGTTTCTGACACCGGACGAGCGTTCGCCACTCGTTGGAAGCTTCGGCCATCTTTTGGACCGTTTTGGGTCGCACCACAGTTCTCCCTCCAACGAGCTCGCTTCCCGACCTATACCTCCGGAAAACGTGTCAGGGAGCATGCCAGGAGTGTGGGTTGAAGTCCTCGGAGCACGAGACCCGAAGATCGAAAGACTTATGACCAATACGGAGCAAAGGGAAGAAACCGTCGGCGGACCGCTTTTTACCCCAGGACGAGAAAACTGAGTCCGGGGCATTCCCGCTCGCGTTTTCTTGGGACGAGCACCGGAAGTCCTCGAGCTCAGCCCGTTTCCTTCGCTGCAAGTGCATTTCCAGTGGTTTCTGACACCGGACGAGCGTTCGCCACTCGTTGGAAGCTTCGGCCATCTTTTGGACCGTTTTGGGTCGCACCACAGTTCTCCCTCCAACGAGCTCGCTTCCCGACCTATACCTCCGGAAAACGTGTCAGGGAGCATGCCAGGAGTGTGGGTTGAAGTCCTCGGAGCACGAGACCCGAAGATCGAAAGACTTATGACCAATACGGAGCAAAGGGAAGAAACCGTCGGGGGACCGCTTTTTACCCCAGGACGAGAAAACTGAGTCCGGGGCATTCCCGCTCGCGTTTTCTTGGGACGAGCACCGGAAGTCCTCGAGCTCAGCCCGTTTCCTTCGCTGCAAGTGCATTTCCAGTGGTTTCTGACACCGGACGAGCGTTCGCCACTCGTTGGAAGCTTCGGCCATCTTTTGGACCGTTTTGGGTCGCACCACAGTTCTCCCTCCAACGAGCTCGCTTCCCGACCTCTACCTCCGGAAAACGTGTCAGGGAGCATGCCAGGAGTGTGGGTTGAAGTCCTCGGAGCACGAGACCCGAAGATCGAAAGACTTATGACCAATGCGGAGCAAAGGGAAGAAACCGTCGGGGGACCGCTTTTTACCCCAGGACGAGAAAACTGAGTCCGGGGCATTCCCGCTCGCGTTTTCTTGGGACGAGCACCGGAAGTCCTCGAGCTCAGCCCGTTTCCTTCGCTGCAAGTGCATTTCCAGTGGTTTCTGACACCGGACGAGCGTTCGCCACTCGTTGGAAGCTTCGGCCATCTTTTGGACCGTTTTGGGCGCACCACAGTTCTCCCTCCAACGAGCTCGCTTCCCGACCTATACCTCCGGAAAACGTGTCAGGGAGAAGGCCAGGAGTGTGGGTTGAAGTCCTCGGAGCACGAGACCCGAAGATCGAAAGACTTATGACCAATACGGAGCAAAGGGAAGAAACCGTCGGGGGACCGCTTTTTACCCCAGGACGAGAAAACTGAGTCCGGGGCATTCCCGCTCGCGTTTTCTTGGGACGAGCACCGGAAGTCCTCGAGCTCAGCCCGTTTCCTTCGCTGCAAGTGCATTTCCAGTGGTTTCTGACACCGGACGAGCGTTCGCCACTCGTTGGAAGCTTCGGCCATCTTTTGGACCGTTTTGGGTCGCACCACAGTTCTCCCTCCAACGAGCTCGCTTCCCGACCTCTACCTCCGGAAAACGTGTCAGGGAGCATGCCAGGAGTGTGGGTTGAAGTCCTCGGAGCACGAGACCCGAAGATCGAAAGACTTATGACCAATACGGAGCAAAAGGAAGAAACCGTCGGGGGACCGCTTTTTACCCCAGGACGAGAAAACTGAGTCCGGGGCATTCCCGCTCGCGTTTTCTTGGGACGAGCACCGGAAGTCCTCGAGCTCAGCCCGTTTCCTTCGCTGCAAGTGCATTTCTAGTGGTTTCTGACACCGGACGAGCGTTCGCCACTCGTTGGAAGCTTCGGCCATCTTTTGGACCGTTTTGGGCGCACCACAGTTCTCCCTCCAACGAGCTCGCTTCCCGACCTATACCTCCGGAAAACGTGTCAGGGAGCATGCCAGGAGTGTGGGTTGAAGTCCTCGGAGCACGAGACCCGAAGATCGAAAGACTTATGACCAATACGGAGCAAAGGGAAGAAACCGTCGGCGGACCGCTTTTTACCCCAGGACGAGAAAACTGAGTCCGGGGCATTCCCGCTCGCGTTTTCTTGGGACGAGCACCGGAAGTCCTCGAGCTCAGCCCGTTTCCTTCGCTGCAAGTGCATTTCCAGTGGTTTCTGACACCGGACGAGCGTTCGCCACTCGTTGGAAGCTTCGGCCATCTTTTGGACCGTTTTGGGTCGCACCACAGTTCTCCCTCCAACGAGCTCGCTTCCCGACCTATACCTCCGGAAAACGTGTCAGGGAGCATGCCAGGAGTGTGGGTTGAAGTCCTCGGAGCACGAGACCCGAAGATCGAAAGACTTATGACCAATACGGAGCAAAGGGAAGAAACCGTCGGGGGACCGCTTTTTACCCCAGGACGAGAAAACTGAGTCCGGGGCATTCCCGCTCGCGTTTTCTTGGGACGAGCACCGGAAGTCCTCGAGCTCAGCCCGTTTCCTTCGCTGCAAGTGCATTTCCAGTGGTTTCTGACACCGGACGAGCGTTCGCCACTCGTTGGAAGCTTCGGCCATCTTTTGGACCGTTTTGGGTCGCACCACAGTTCTCCCTCCAATGAGCTCGCTTCCCGACCTATACCTCCGGAAAACGTGTCAGGGAGCATGCCAGGAGTGTGGGTTGAAGTCCTCGGAGCACGAGACCCGAAGATCGAAAGACTTATGACCAATACGGAGCAAAGGGAAGAAACCGTCGGCGGACCGCTTTTTATCCCAGGACGAGAAAACTGAGTCCGGGGCATTCCCGCTCGCGTTTTCTTGGGACGAGCACCGGAAGTCCTCGAGCTCAGCCCGTTTCCTTCGCTGCAAGTGCATTTCCAGTGGTTTCTGACACCGGACGAGCGTTCGCCACTCGTTGGAAGCTTCGGCCATCTTATGGACCGTTTTGGGTCGCACCACAGTTCTCCCTCCAACGAGCTCGCTTCCCGACCTATACCTCCGGAAAACGTGTCAGGGAGCATGCCAGGAGTGTGGGTTGAAGTCCTCGGAGCACGAGACCCGAAGATCGAAAGACTTATGACCAATACGGAGCAAAGGGAAGAAACCGTCGGGGGACCGCTTTTTACCCCAGGACGAGAAAACTGAGTCCGGGGCATTCCCGCTCGCGTTTTCTTGGGACGAGCACCGGAAGTCCCTGAGCTCAGCCCGTTTCCTTCGCTGCAAGTGCATTTCCAGTGGTTTCTGACACCGGACGAGCGTTCGCCACTCGTTGGAAGCTTCGGCCATCTTTTGGACCGTTTTGGGTCGCACCACAGTTCTCCCTCCAACGAGCTCGCTTCCCGACCTATACCTCCGGAAAACGTGTCAGGGAGCATGCCAGGAGTGTGGGTTGAAGTCCTCGGAGCACGAGACCCGAAGATCGAAAGACTTATGACCAATACGGAGCAAAGGGAAGAAACCGTCGGCGGACCGCTTTTTACCCCAGGACGAGAAAACTGAGTCCGGGGCATTCCCGCTCGCGTTTTCTTGGGACGAGCACCGGAAGTCCTCGAGCTCAGCCCGTTTCCTTCGCTGCAAGTGCATTTCCAGTGGTTTCTGACACCGGACGAGCGTTCGCCACTCGTTGGAAGCTTCGGCCATCTTTTGGACCGTTTTGGGTCGCACCACAGTTCTCCCTCCAACGAGCTCGCTTCCCGACCTATACCTCCGGAAAACGTGTCAGGGAGCATGCCAGGAGTGTGGGTTGAAGTCCTCGGAGCACGAGACCCGAAGATCGAAAGACTTATGACCAATACGGAGCAAAGGGAAGAAACCGTCGGGGGACCGCTTTTTACCCCAGGACGAGAAAACTGAGTCCGGGGCATTCCCGCTCGCGTTTTCTTGGGACGAGCACCGGAAGTCCTCGAGCTCAGCCCGTTTCCTTCGCTGCAAGTGCATTTCCAGTGGTTTCTGACACCGGACGAGCGTTCGCCACTCGTTGGAAGCTTCGGCCATCTTTTGGACCGTTTTGGGTCGCACCACAGTTCTCCCTCAAACGAGCTCGCTTCCCGACCTATACCTCCGGAAAACGTGTCAGGGAGCATGCCATGAGTGTGGGTTGAAGTCCTCGGAGCACGAGACCCGAAGATCGAAAGACTTATGACCAATACGGAGCAAAGGGAAGAAACCGTCGGGGGACCGCTTTTTACCCCAGGACGAGAAAACTGAGTCCGGGGCATTCCCGCTCGCGTTTTCTTGGGACGAGCACCGGAAGTCCTCGAGCTCAACCCGTTTCCTTCGCTGCGAGTGCATTTCCAGTGGTTTCTGACACCGGACGAGCGTTCGCCACTCGTTGGAAGCTTCGGCCATCTTTTGGACCGTTTTGGGTCGCACCACAAATCTCCCTCCAACTAGCTCGCTTCCCGACCTATACCTCCGGAAAACGTGTCAGGGAGCATGCCAGGAGTGTGGGTTGAAGTCCTCGGAGCACGAGACCCGAAGATCGAAAGACTTATGACCAATACGGAGCAAAGGGAAGAAACCGTCGGGGGACCGCTTTTTACCCCAGGACGAGAAAACTGAGTCCGGGGCATTCCCGCTCGCGTTTTCTTGGGACGAGCACCGGAAGTCCTCGAGCTCAGCCCGTTTCCTTCGCTGCAAGTGCATTTCCAGTGGTTTCTGACACCGGACGAGCGTTCGCCACTAGTTGGAAGCTTCGGCCATCTTTTGGACCGTTTTGGGTCGCACCACAGTTCTCCCTCCAACGAGCTCGCTTCCCGACCTATACCTCCGGAAAACGTGTCAGGGAGCATGCCAGGAGTGTGGGTTGAAGTCCTCGGAGCACAAGACCCGAAGATCGAAAGACTTATGACCAATACGGAGCAAAGGGAAGAAACCGTCGGGGGACCGCTTTTTACCCCAGGACGAGAAAACTGAGTCCGGGGCATTCCCGCTCGCGTTTTCTTGGGACGAGCACCGGAAGTCCTCGAGCTCAGCCCGTTTCCTTCGCTGCAAGTGCATTTCCAGTGGTTTCTGACACCGGACGAGCGTTCGCCACTCGTTGGAAGCTTCGGCCATCTTTTGGACCGTTTTAGGTCGCACCACAGTTCTCCCTCCAACGAGCTCGCTTCCCAACCTATACCTCCGGAAAACGTGTCAGGGAGCATGCCAGGAGTGTGGGTTGAAGTCCTCGGAGCACGAGACCCGAAGATCGAAAGACTTATGACCAATACGGAGCAAAGGGAAGAAACCGTCGGGGGACCGCTTTTTATCCCAGGACGAGAAAACTGAGTCCGGGGCATTCCCGCTCGCGTTTTCTTGGGACGAGCACCGGAAGTCCTCGAGCTCAGCCCGTTTCCTTCGCTGCAAGTGCATTTCCAGTGGTTTCTGACACCGGACGAGCGTTCGCCACTCGTTGGAAGCTTCGGCCATCTTTTGGACCGTTTTGGGTCGCACCACAGTTCTCCCTCCAATGAGCTCGCTTCCCGACCTATACCTCCGGAAAACGTGTCAGGGAGCATGCCAGGAGTGTGGGTTGAAGTCCTCGGAGCACGAGACCCGAAGATCGAAAGACTTATGACCAATACGGAGCAAAGGGAAGAAACCGTCGGCGGACCGCTTTTTACCCCAGGACGAGAAAACTGAGTCCGGGGCATTCCCGCTCGCGTTTTCTTGGGACGAGCACCGGAAGTCCTCGAGCTCAGCCCGTTTCCTTCGCTGCAAGTGCATTTCCAGTGGTTTCTGACACCGGACGAGCGTTCGCCACTCGTTGGAAGCTTCGGCCATCTTATGGACCGTTTTGGGTCGCACCACAGTTCTCCCTCCAACGAGCTCGCTTCCCGACCTATACCTCCGGAAAACGTGTCAGGGAGCATGCCAGGAGTGTGGGTTGAAGTCCTCGGAGCACGAGACCCGAAGATCGAAAGACTTATGACCAATACGGAGCAAAGGGAAGAAACCGTCGGGGGACCGCTTTTTACCCCAGGACGAGAAAACTGAGTCCGGGGCATTCCCGCTCGCGTTTTCTTGGGACGAGCACCGGAAGTCCCTGAGCTCAGCCCGTTTCCTTCGCTGCAAGTGCATTTCCAGTGGTTTCTGACACCGGACGAGCGTTCGCCACTCGTTGGAAGCTTCGGCCATCTTTTGGACCGTTTTAGGTCGCACCACAGTTCTCCCTCCAACGAGCTCGCTTCCCGACCTATACCTCCGGAAAACGTGTCAGGGAGCATGCCAGGAGTGTGGGTTGAAGTCCTCGGAGCACGAGACCCGAAGATCGAAAGACTTATGACCAATACGGAGCAAAGGGAAGAAACCGTCGGCGGACCGCTTTTTACCCCAGGACGAGAAAACTGAGTCCGGGGCATTCCCGCTCGCGTTTTCTTGGGACGAGCACCGGAAGTCCTCGAGCTCAGCCCGTTTCCTTCGCTGCAAGTGCATTTCCAGTGGTTTCTGACACCGGACGAGCGTTCGCCACTCGTTGGAAGCTTCGGCCATCTTTTGGACCGTTTTGGGTCGCACCACAGTTCTCCCTCGAACGAGCTCGCTTCCCGACCTATACCTCCGGAAAACGTGTCAGGGAGCATGCCAGGAGTGTGGGTTGAAGTCCTCGGAGCACGAGACCCGAAGATCGAAAGACTTATGACCAATACGGAGCAAAGGGAAGAAACCGTCGGGGGACCGCTTTTTACCCCAGGACGAGAAAACTGAGTCCGGGGCATTCTCGCTCGCGTTTTCTTGGGACGAGCACCGGAAGTCCTCGAGCTCAGCCCGTTTCCTTCGCTGCAAGTGCATTTCCAGTGGTTTCTGACACCGGACGAGCGTTCGCCACTCGTTGGAAGCTTCGGCCATCTTTTGGACCGTTTTGGGTCGCACCACAGTTCTCCCTTCAACGAGCTCGCTTCCCGACCTATACCTCCGGAAAACGTGTCAGGGAGCATGCCAGGAGTGTGGGTTGAAGTCCTCGGAGCACGAGACCCGAAGATCGAAAGACTTATGACCAATACGGAGCAAAGGGAAGAAACCGTCGGGGGACCGCTTTTTACCCCAGGACGAGAAAACTGAGTCCGGGGCATTCCCGCTCGCGTTTTCTTGGGACGAGCACCGGAAGTCCTCGAGCTCAGCCCGTTTCCTTCGCTGCAAGTGCATTTCCAGTGGTTTCTGACACCGGACGAGCGTTCGCCACTCGTTGGAAGCTTCGGCCATCTTTTGGACCGTTTTGGGTCGCACCACAGTTCTCCCTCCAACGAGCTCGCTTCCCGACCTATACCTCCGGAAAACGTGTCAGGGAGCATGCCAGGAGTGTGGGTTGAAGTCCTCGGAGCACGAGACCCGAAGATCGAAAGACTTATGACCAATACGGAGCAAAGGGAAGAAATCGTCGGGGGACCGCTTTTTACCCCAGGACGAGAAAACTGAGTCCGGGGCATTCCCGCTCGCGTTTTCTTGGGACGAGCACCGGAAGTCCTCGAGCTCAGCCCGTTTCCTTCGCTGCAAGTGCATTTCCAGTGGTTTCTGACACCGGACGAGCGTTCGCCACTAGTTGGAAGCTTCGGCCATCTTTTGGACCGTTTTGGGTCGCACCACAGTTCTCCCTCCAACGAGCTCGCTTCCCGACCTATACCTCCGGAAAACGTGTCAGGGAGCATGCCAGGAGTGTGGGTTGAAGTCCTCGGAGCACGAGACCCGAAGATCGAAAGACTTATGACCAATACGGAGCAAAGGGAAGAAACCGTCGGGGGACCGCTTTTTACCCCAGGACGAGAAAACTGAGTCCGGGGCATTCCCGCTCGCGTTTTCTTGGGACGAGCACCGGAAGTCCTCGAGCTCAGCCCGTTTCCTTCGCTGCGAGTGCATTTCCAGTGGTTTCTGACACCGGACGAGCGTTCGCCACTCGTTGGAAGCTTCGGCCATCTTTTGGACCGTTTTGGGTCGCACCACAAATCTCCCTCCAACGAGCTCGCTTCCCGACCTATACCTCCGGAAAACGTGTCAGGGAGCATGCCAGGAGTGTGGGTTGAAGTCCTCGGAGCACGAGACCCGAAGATCGAAAGACTTATGACCAATACGGAGCAAAGGGAAGAAACCGTCGGGGGACCGCTTTTTACCCCAGGACGAGAAAACTGAGTCCGGGGCATTCCCGCTCGCGTTTTCTTGGGACGAGCACCGGAAGTCCTCGAGCTCAGCCCGTTTCCTTCGCTGCAAGTGCATTTCCAGTGGTTTCTGACACCGGACGAGCGTTCGCCACTCGTTGGAAGCTTCGGCCATCTTTTGGACCGTTTTGGGTCGCACCACAGTTCTCCCTCCAACGAGCTCGCTTCCCGACCTATACCTCCGGAAAACGTGTCAGGGAGCATGCCAGGAGTGTGGGTTGAAGTCCTCGGAGCACGAGACCCGAAGATCGAAAGACTTATGACCAATACGGAGCAAAGGGAAGAAATCGTCGGGGGACCGCTTTTTACCCCAGGACGAGAAAACTGAGTCCGGGGCATTCCCGCTCGCGTTTTCTTGGGACGAGCACCGGAAGTCCTCGAGCTCAGCCCGTTTCCTTCGCTGCAAGTGCATTTCCAGTGGTTTCTGACACCGGACGAGCGTTCGCCACTAGTTGGAAGCTTCGGCCATCTTTTGGACCGTTTTGGGTCGCACCACAGTTCTCCCTCCAACGAGCTCGCTTCCCGACCTATACCTCCGGAAAACGTGTCAGGGAGCATGCCAGGAGTGTGGGTTGAAGTCCTCGGAGCACGAGACCCGAAGATCGAAAGACTTATGACCAATACGGAGCAAAGGGAAGAAACCGTCGGGGGACCGCTTTTTACCCCAGGACGAGAAAACTGAGTCCGGGGCATTCCCGCTCGCGTTTTCTTGGGACGAGCACCGGAAGTCCTCGAGCTCAGCCCGTTTCCTTCGCTGCGAGTGCATTTCCAGTGGTTTCTGACACCGGACGAGCGTTCGCCACTCGTTGGAAGCTTCGGCCATCTTTTGGACCGTTTTGGGTCGCACCACAAATCTCCCTCCAACGAGCTCGCTTCCCGACCTATACCTCCGGAAAACGTGTCAGGGAGCATGCCAGGAGTGTGGGTTGAAGTCCTCGGAGCACGAGACCCGAAGATCGAAAGACTTATGACCAATACGGAGCAAAGGGAAGAAACCGTCGGGGGACCGCTTTTTACCCCAGGACGAGAAAACTGAGTCCGGGGCATTCCCGCTCGCGTTTTCTTGGGACGAGCACCGGAAGTCCTCGAGCTCAGCCCGTTTCCTTCGCTGCAAGTGCATTTCCAGTGGTTTCTGACACCGGACGAGCGTTCGCCACTAGTTGGAAGCTTCGGCCATCTTTTGGACCGTTTTGGGTCGCACCACAGTTCTCCCTCCAACGAGCTCGCTTCCCGACCTATACCTCCGGAAAACGTGTCAGGGAGCATGCCAGGAGTGTGGGTTGAAGTCCTCGGAGCACGAGACCCGAAGATCGAAAGACTTATGACCAATACGGAGCAAAGGGAAGAAACCGTCGGGGGACCGCTTTTTACCCCAGGACGAGAAAACTGAGTCCGGGGCATTCCCGCTCGCGTTTTCTTGGGACGAGCACCGGAAGTCCTCGAGCTCAGCCCGTTTCCTTCGCTGCAAGTGCATTTCCAGTGGTTTCTGACACCGGACGAGCGTTCGCCACTCGTTGGAAGCTTCGGCCATCTTTTGGACCGTTTTGGGTCGCACCACAGTTCTCCCTCCAACGAGCTCGCTTCCCGACCTATACCTCCGGAAAACGTGTCAGGGAGCATGCCAGGAGTGTGGGTTGAAGTCCTCGGAGCACGAGACCCGAAGATCGAAAGACTTATGACCAATACGGAGCAAAGGGAAGAAATCGTCGGGGGACCGCTTTTTACCCCAGGACGAGAAAACTGAGTCCGGGGCATTCCCGCTCGCGTTTTCTTGGGACGAGCACCGGAAGTCCTCGAGCTCAGCCCGTTTCCTTCGCTGCAAGTGCATTTCCAGTGGTTTCTGACACCGGACGAGCGTTCGCCACTAGTTGGAAGCTTCGGCCATCTTTTGGACCGTTTTGGGTCGCACCACAGTTCTCCCTCCAACGAGCTCGCTTCCCGACCTATACCTCCGGAAAACGTGTCAGGGAGCATGCCAGGAGTGTGGGTTGAAGTCCTCGGAGCACGAGACCCGAAGATCGAAAGACTTATGACCAATACGGAGCAAAGGGAAGAAACCGTCGGGGGACCTCTTTACTCCAGGACGAGAAAACTGAGTCTGGGGCATTCCCGCTCGCGTTTTCTTGGGACGAGCACCGGAAGTCCTCGAGCTCAGCCCGTTTCCTTCGCTGCAAGTGCATTTCCAGTGGTTTCTGACACCGGACGAGCGTTCGCCACTCGTTGGAAGCTTCGGCCATCTTTTGGACCGTTTTGGGTCGCACCACAGTTCTCCCTCCAACGAGCTCGCTTCCCGACCTATACCTCCGGAAAACGTGTCAGGGAGCATGCCAGGAGTGTGGGTTGAAGTCCTCGGAGCACGAGACCCGAAGATCGAAAGACTTATGACCAATACGGAGCAAAGGGAAGAAACCGTCGGGGGACCGCTTTTTACCCCAGGACGAGAAAACTGAGTCCGGGGCATTCCCGCTCGCGTTTTCTTGGGACGAGCACCGGAAGTCCTCGAGCTCAGCCCGTTTCCTTCGCTGCAAGTGCATTTCCAGTGGTTTCTGACACCGGACGAGCGTTCGCCACTCGTTGGAAGCTTCGGCCATCTTTTGGACCGTTTTGGGTCGCACCACAGTTCTCCCTCCAACGAGCTCGCTTCCCGACCTATACCTCCGGAAAACGTGTCAGGGAGCATGCCAGGAGTGTGGGTTGAAGTCCTCGGAGCACGAGACCCGAAGATCGAAAGACTTATGACCAATACGGAGCAAAGGGAAGAAATCGTCGGGGGACCGCTTTTTACCCCAGGACGAGAAAACTGAGTCCGGGGCATTCCCGCTCGCGTTTTCTTGGGACGAGCACCGGAAGTCCTCGAGCTCAGCCCGTTTCCTTCGCTGCAAGTGCATTTCCAGTGGTTTCTGACACCGGACGAGCGTTCGCCACTAGTTGGAAGCTTCGGCCATCTTTTGGACCGTTTTGGGTCGCACCACAGTTCTCCCTCCAACGAGCTCGCTTCCCGACCTATACCTCCGGAAAACGTGTCAGGGAGCATGCCAGGAGTGTGGGTTGAAGTCCTCGGAGCACGAGACCCGAAGATCGAAAGACTTATGACCAATACGGAGCAAAGGGAAGAAACCGTCGGGGGACCGCTTTTTACCCCAGGACGAGAAAACTGAGTCCGGGGCATTCCCGCTCGCGTTTTCTTGGGACGAGCACCGGAAGTCCTCGAGCTCAGCCCGTTTCCTTCGCTGCGAGTGCATTTCCAGTGGTTTCTGACACCGGACGAGCGTTCGCCACTCGTTGGAAGCTTCGGCCATCTTTTGGACCGTTTTGGGTCGCACCACAAATCTCCCTCCAACGAGCTCGCTTCCCGACCTATACCTCCGGAAAACGTGTCAGGGAGCATGCCAGGAGTGTGGGTTGAAGTCCTCGGAGCACGAGACCCGAAGATCGAAAGACTTATGACCAATACGGAGCAAAGGGAAGAAACCGTCGGGGGACCGCTTTTTACCCCAGGACGAGAAAACTGAGTCCGGGGCATTCCCGCTCGCGTTTTCTTGGGACGAGCACCGGAAGTCCTCGAGCTCAGCCCGTTTCCTTCGCTGCAAGTGCATTTCCAGTGGTTTCTGACACCGGACGAGCGTTCGCCACTAGTTGGAAGCTTCGGCCATCTTTTGGACCGTTTTGGGTCGCACCACAGTTCTCCCTCCAACGAGCTCGCTTCCCGACCTATACCTCCGGAAAACGTGTCAGGGAGCATGCCAGGAGTGTGGGTTGAAGTCCTCGGAGCACGAGACCCGAAGATCGAAAGACTTATGACCAATACGGAGCAAAGGGAAGAAACCGTCGGGGGACCGCTTTACTCCAGGACGAGAAAACTGAGTCTGGGGCATTCCCGCTCGCGTTTTCTTGGGACGAGCACCGGAAGTCCTCGAGCTCAGCCCGTTTCCTTCGCTGCAAGTGCATTTCCAGTGGTTTCTGACACCGGACGAGCGTTCGCCACTCGTTGGAAGCTTCGGCCATCTTTTGGACCGTTTTGGGTCGCACCACAGTTCTCCCTCCAACGAGCTCGCTTCCCGACCTATACCTCCGGAAAACGTGTCAGGGAGCATGCCAGGAGTGTGGGTTGAAGTCCTCGGAGCACGAGACCCGAAGATCGAAAGACTTATGACCAATACGGAGCAAAGGGAAGAAACCGTCGGGGGACCGCTTTTTACCCCAGGACGAGAAAACTGAGTCCGGGGCATTCCCGCTCGCGTTTTCTTGGGACGAGCACCGGAAGTCCTCGAGCTCAGCCCGTTTCCTTCGCTGCAAGTGCATTTCCAGTGGTTTCTGACACCGGACGAGCGTTCGCCACTCGTTGGAAGCTTCGGCCATCTTTTGGACCGTTTTGGGTCGCACCACAGTTCTCCCTCCAACGAGCTCGCTTCCCGACCTATACCTCCGGAAAACGTGTCAGGGAGCATGCCAGGAGTGTGGGTTGAAGTCCTCGGAGCACGAGACCCGAAGATCGAAAGACTTATGACCAATACGGAGCAAAGGGAAGAAACCGTCGGGGGACCGCTTTTTACCCCAGGACGAGAAAACTGAGTCCGGGGCATTCCCGCTCGCGTTTTCTTGGGACGAGCACCGGAAGTCCTCGAGCTCAGCCCGTTTCCTTCGCTGCAAGTGCATTTCCAGTGGTTTCTGACACCGGACGAGCGTTCGCCACTCGTTGGAAGCTTCGGCCATCTTTTGGACCGTTTTGGGTCGCACCACAGTTCTCCCTCCAACGAGCTCGCTTCCCGACCTATACCTCCGGAAAACGTGTCAGGGAGCATGCCAGGAGTGTGGGTTGAAGTCCTCGGAGCACGAGACCCGAAGATCGAAAGACTTATGACCAATACGGAGCAAAGGGAAGAAACCGTCGGGGGACCGCTTTTTACCCCAGGACGAGAAAACTGAGTCCGGGGCATTCCCGCTCGCGTTTTCTTGGGACGAGCACCGGAAGTCCTCGAGCTCAGCCCGTTTCCTTCGCTGCAAGTGCATTTCCAGTGGTTTCTGACACCGGACGAGCGTTCGCCACTCGTTGGAAGCTTCGGCCATCTTTTGGACCGTTTTGGGTCGCACCACAGTTCTCCCTCCAACGAGCTCGCTTCCCGACCTATACCTCCGGAAAACGTGTCAGGGAGCATGCCAGGAGTGTGGGTTGAAGTCCTCGGAGCACGAGACCCGAAGATCGAAAGACTTATGACCAATACGGAGCAAAGGGAAGAAACCGTCGGGGGACCGCTTTTTACCCCAGGACGAGAAAACTGAGTCCGGGGCATTCCCGCTCGCGTTTTCTTGGGACGAGCACCGGAAGTCCTCGAGCTCAGCCCGTTTCCTTCGCTGCTAGTGCATTTCCAGTGGTTTCTGACACCGGACGAGCGTTCGCCACTCGTTGGAAGCTTCGGCCATCTTTTGGACCGTTTTGGGTCGCACCACAGTTCTCCCTCCAACGAGCTCGCTTTCCGACCTATACCTCCGGAAAACGTGTCAGGGAGCATGCCAGGAGTGTGGGTTGAAGTCCTCGGAGCACGAGACCCGAAGATCGAAAGACTTATGACCAATACGGAGCAAAGGGAAGAAACCGTCGGGGGACCGCTTTTTACCCCAGGACGAGAAAACTGAGTCCAGGGCATTCCCGCTCGCGTTTTCTTGGGACGAGCACCGGAAGTCCTCGAGCTCAGCCCGTTTCCTTCGCTGCAAGTGCATTTCCAGTGGTTTCTGACACCGGACGAGCGTTCGCCACTCGTTGGAAGCTTCGGCCATCTTTTGGACCGTTTTGGGTCGCACCACAGTTCTCCCTCCAACGACCTCGCTTCCCGACCTATACCTCCGGAAAACGTGTCAGGGAGCATGCCAGGAGTGTGGGTTGAAGTCCTCGGAGCACGAGACCCGAAGATCGAAAGACTTATGACCAATACGGAGCAAAGGGAAGAAACCGTCGGGGGACCGCTTTTTACCCCAGGACGAGAAAACTGAGTCCGGGGCATTCCCGCTCGCGTTTTCTTGGGACGAGCACCGGAAGTCCTCGAGCTCAGCCCGTTTCCTTCGCTGCGAGTGCATTTCCAGTGGTTTCTGACACCGGACGAGCGTTCGCCACTCGTTGGAAGCTTCGGCCATCTTTTGGACCGTTTTGGGTCGCACCACAGTTCTCCCTCCAACGAGCTCGCTTCCCGACCTATACCTCCGGAAAACGTGTCAGGGAGCATGCCAGGAGTGTGGGTTGAAGTCCTCGGAGCACGAGACCCGAAGATCGAAAGACTTATGACCAATACGGAGCAAAGGGAAGAAACCGTCGGGGGACCGCTTTTTACCCCAGGACGAGAAAACTGAGTCCGGGGCATTCCCGCTCGCGTTTTCTTGGGACGAGCACCGGAAGTCCTCGAGCTCAGCCCGTTTCCTTCGCTGCAAGTGCATTTCCAGTGGTTTCTGACACCGGACGAGCGTTCGCCACTAGTTGGAAGCTTCGGCCATCTTTTGGACCGTTTTGGGTCGCACCACAGTTCTCCCTCCAACGAGCTCGCTTCCCGACCTATACCTCCGGAAAACGTGTCAGGGAGCATGCCAGGAGTGTGGGTTGAAGTCCTCGGAGCACGAGACCCGAAGATCGAAAGACTTATGACCAATACGGAGCAAAGGGAAGAAACCGTCGGGGGACCGCTTTTTACCCCAGGACGAGAAAACTGAGTCCGGGGCATTCCCGCTCGCGTTTTCTTGGGACGAGCACCGGAAGTCCTCGAGCTCAGCCCGTTTCCTTCGCTGCAAGTGCATTTCCAGTGGTTTCTGACACCGGACGAGCGTTCGCCACTCGTTGGAAGCTTCGGCCATCTTTTGGACCGTTTTGGGTCGCACCACAGTTCTCCCTCCAACGAGCTCGCTTCCCGACCTATACCTCCGGAAAACGTGTCAGGGAGCATGCCAGGAGTGTGGGTTGAAGTCCTCGGAGCACGAGACCCGAAGATCGAAAGACTTATGACCAATACGGAGCAAAGGGAAGAAATCGTCGGGGGACCGCTTTTTACCCCAGGACGAGAAAACTGAGTCCGGGGCATTCCCGCTCGCGTTTTCTTGGGACGAGCACCGGAAGTCCTTGAGCTCAGCCCGTTTCCTTCGCTGCAAGTGCATTTCCAGTGGTTTCTGACACCGGACGAGCGTTCGCCACTAGTTGGAAGCTTCGGCCATCTTTTGGACCGTTTTGGGTCGCACCACAGTTCTCCCTCCAACGAGCTCGCTTCCCGACCTATACCTCCGGAAAACGTGTCAGGGAGCATGCCAGGAGTGTGGGTTGAAGTCCTCGGAGCACGAGACCCGAAGATCGAAAGACTTATGACCAATACGGAGCAAAGAAAAGAAACCGTCGGGGGACCGCTTTTACCCCAGGACGAGAAAACTGAGTCCGGGGCATTCCCGCTCGCGTTTTCTTGGGACGAGCACCGAAAGTCCTCGAGCTCAGCCCGTTTCCTTCGCTGCAAGTGCATTTCCAGTGGTTTCTGACACCGGACGAGCGTTCGCCACTCGTTGGAAGCTTCGGCCATCTTTTGGACCGTTTTGGGTCGCACCACAGTTCTCCCTCCAACGAGCTCGCTTCCCGACCTATACCTCCGGAAAACGTGTCAGGGAGCATGCCAGGAGTGTGGGTTGAAGTCCTCGGAGCACGAGACCCGAAGATCGAAAGACTTATGACCAATACGGAGCAAAGGGAAGAAACCGTCGGGGGACCGCTTTTTACCCCAGGACGAGAAAACTGAGTCCAGGGCATTCCCGCTCGCGTTTTCTTGGGACGAGCACCGGAAGTCCTCGAGCTCAGCCCGTTTCCTTCGCTGCAAGTGCATTTCAAGTGGTTTCTGACACCGGACGAGCGTTCGCCACTCGTTGGAAGCTTCGGCCATCTTTTGGACCGTTTTGGGTCGCACCACAGTTCTCCCTCCAACGAGCTCGTTTCCCGACCTATACCTCCGGAAAACGTGTCAGGGAGCATGCCAGGAGTGTGGGTTGAAGTCCTCGGAGCACGAGACCCGAAGATCGAAAGACTTATGACCAATACGGAGCAAAGGGAAGAAACCGTCGGGGGACCGCTTTTTACCCCAGGACGAGAAAACTGAGTCCGGGGCATTCCCGCTCGCGTTTTCTTGGGACGAGCACCGGAAGTCCTCGAGCTCAGCCCGTTTCCTTCGCTGCAAGTGCATTTCCAGTGGTTTCTGACACCGGACGAGCGTTCGCCACTCGTTGGAAGCTTCGGCCATCTTTTGGACCGTTTTGGGTCGCACCACAGTTCTCCCTCCAACGAGCTCGCTTCCCGACCTATACCTCCGGAAAACGTGTCAGGGAGCATGCCAGGAGTGTGGGTTGAAGTCCTCGGAGCACGAGACCCGAAGATCGAAAGACTTATGACCAATACGGAGCAAAGGGAAGAAACCGTCGGGGGACCGCTTTTTACACCAGGACGAGAAAACTGAGTCCGGGGCATTCCCGCTCGCGTTTTCTTGGGACGAGCACCGGAAGTCCTCGAGCTCAGCCCGTTTCCTTCGCTGCGAGTGCATTTCCAGTGGTTTCTGACACCGAACGAGCGTTCGCCACTCGTTGGAAGGTTCGGCCATCTTTTGGACCGTTTTGGGTCGCACCACAGTTCTCCCTCCAACGAGCTCGCTTCCCGACCTATACCTCCGGAAAACGTGTCAGGGAGCATGCCAGGAGTGTGGGTTGAAGTCCTCGGAGCACGAGACCCGAAGATCGAAAGACTTATGACCAATACGGAGCAAAGGGAAGAAACCGTCGGGGGACCGCTTTTTACCCCAGGACGAGAAAACTGAGTCCGGGGCATTCCCGCTCGCGTTTTCTTGGGACGAGCACCGGAAGTCCTCGAGCTCAGCCCGTTTCCTTCGCTGCTAGTGCATTTCCAGTGGTTTCTGACACCGGACGAGCGTTCGCCACTCGTTGGAAGCTTCGGCCATCTTTTGGACCGTTTTGGGTCGCACCACAGTTCTCCCTCCAACGAGCTCGCTTTCCGACCTATACCTCCGGAAAACGTGTCAGGGAGCATGCCAGGAGTGTGGGTTGAAGTCCTCGGAGCACGAGACCCGAAGATCGAAAGACTTATGACCAATACGGAGCAAAGGGAAGAAACCGTCGGGGGACCGCTTTTTACCCCAGGACGAGAAAACTGAGTCCAGGGCATTCCCGCTCGCGTTTTCTTGGGACGAGCACCGGAAGTCCTCGAGCTCAGCCCGTTTCCTTCGCTGCAAGTGCATTTCCAGTGGTTTCTGACACCGGACGAGCGTTCGCCACTCGTTGGAAGCTTCGGCCATCTTTTGGACCGTTTTGGGTCGCACCACAGTTCTCCCTCCAACGACCTCGCTTCCCGACCTATACCTCCGGAAAACGTGTCAGGGAGCATGCCAGGAGTGTGGGTTGAAGTCCTCGGAGCACGAGACCCGAAGATCGAAAGACTTATGACCAATACGGAGCAAAGGGAAGAAACCGTCGGGGGACCGCTTTTTACCCCAGGACGAGAAAACTGAGTCCGGGGCATTCCCGCTCGCGTTTTCTTGGGACGAGCACCGGAAGTCCTCGAGCTCAGCCCGTTTCCTTCGCTGCGAGTGCATTTCCAGTGGTTTCTGACACCGGACGAGCGTTCGCCACTCGTTGGAAGCTTCGGCCATCTTTTGGACCGTTTTGGGTCGCACCACAGTTCTCCCTCCAACGAGCTCGCTTCCCGACCTATACCTCCGGAAAACGTGTCAGGGAGCATGCCAGGAGTGTGGGTTGAAGTCCTCGGAGCACGAGACCCGAAGATCGAAAGACTTATGACCAATACGGAGCAAAGGGAAGAAACCGTCGGGGGACCGCTTTTTACCCCAGGACGAGAAAACTGAGTCCGGGGCATTCCCGCTCGCGTTTTCTTGGGACGAGCACCGGAAGTCCTCGAGCTCAGCCCGTTTCCTTCGCTGCAAGTGCATTTCCAGTGGTTTCTGACACCGGACGAGCGTTCGCCACTAGTTGGAAGCTTCGGCCATCTTTTGGACCGTTTTGGGTCGCACCACAGTTCTCCCTCCAACGAGCTCGCTTCCCGACCTATACCTCCGGAAAACGTGTCAGGGAGCATGCCAGGAGTGTGGGTTGAAGTCCTCGGAGCACGAGACCCGAAGATCGAAAGACTTATGACCAATACGGAGCAAAGGGAAGAAACCGTCGGGGGACCGCTTTTTACCCCAGGACGAGAAAACTGAGTCCGGGGCATTCCCGCTCGCGTTTTCTTGGGACGAGCACCGGAAGTCCTCGAGCTCAGCCCGTTTCCTTCGCTGCAAGTGCATTTCCAGTGGTTTCTGACACCGGACGAGCGTTCGCCACTCGTTGGAAGCTTCGGCCATCTTTTGGACCGTTTTGGGTCGCACCACAGTTCTCCCTCCAACGAGCTCGCTTCCCGACCTATACCTCCGGAAAACGTGTCAGGGAGCATGCCAGGAGTGTGGGTTGAAGTCCTCGGAGCACGAGACCCGAAGATCGAAAGACTTATGACCAATACGGAGCAAAGGGAAGAAATCGTCGGGGGACCGCTTTTTACCCCAGGACGAGAAAACTGAGTCCGGGGCATTCCCGCTCGCGTTTTCTTGGGACGAGCACCGGAAGTCCTTGAGCTCAGCCCGTTTCCTTCGCTGCAAGTGCATTTCCAGTGGTTTCTGACACCGGACGAGCGTTCGCCACTAGTTGGAAGCTTCGGCCATCTTTTGGACCGTTTTGGGTCGCACCACAGTTCTCCCTCCAACGAGCTCGCTTCCCGACCTATACCTCCGGAAAACGTGTCAGGGAGCATGCCAGGAGTGTGGGTTGAAGTCCTCGGAGCACGAGACCCGAAGATCGAAAGACTTATGACCAATACGGAGCAAAGAAAAGAAACCGTCGGGGGACCGCTTTTACCCCAGGACGAGAAAACTGAGTCCGGGGCATTCCCGCTCGCGTTTTCTTGGGACGAGCACCGAAAGTCCTCGAGCTCAGCCCGTTTCCTTCGCTGCAAGTGCATTTCCAGTGGTTTCTGACACCGGACGAGCGTTCGCCACTCGTTGGAAGCTTCGGCCATCTTTTGGACCGTTTTGGGTCGCACCACAGTTCTCCCTCCAACGAGCTCGCTTCCCGACCTATACCTCCGGAAAACGTGTCAGGGAGCATGCCAGGAGTGTGGGTTGAAGTCCTCGGAGCACGAGACCCGAAGATCGAAAGACTTATGACCAATACGGAGCAAAGGGAAGAAACCGTCGGGGGACCGCTTTTTACCCCAGGACGAGAAAACTGAGTCCAGGGCATTCCCGCTCGCGTTTTCTTGGGACGAGCACCGGAAGTCCTCGAGCTCAGCCCGTTTCCTTCGCTGCAAGTGCATTTCAAGTGGTTTCTGACACCGGACGAGCGTTCGCCACTCGTTGGAAGCTTCGGCCATCTTTTGGACCGTTTTGGGTCGCACCACAGTTCTCCCTCCAACGAGCTCGTTTCCCGACCTATACCTCCGGAAAACGTGTCAGGGAGCATGCCAGGAGTGTGGGTTGAAGTCCTCGGAGCACGAGACCCGAAGATCGAAAGACTTATGACCAATACGGAGCAAAGGGAAGAAACCGTCGGGGGACCGCTTTTTACCCCAGGACGAGAAAACTGAGTCCGGGGCATTCCCGCTCGCGTTTTCTTGGGACGAGCACCGGAAGTCCTCGAGCTCAGCCCGTTTCCTTCGCTGCAAGTGCATTTCCAGTGGTTTCTGACACCGGACGAGCGTTCGCCACTCGTTGGAAGCTTCGGCCATCTTTTGGACCGTTTTGGGTCGCACCACAGTTCTCCCTCCAACGAGCTCGCTTCCCGACCTATACCTCCGGAAAACGTGTCAGGGAGCATGCCAGGAGTGTGGGTTGAAGTCCTCGGAGCACGAGACCCGAAGATCGAAAGACTTATGACCAATACGGAGCAAAGGGAAGAAACCGTCGGGGGACCGCTTTTTACACCAGGACGAGAAAACTGAGTCCGGGGCATTCCCGCTCGCGTTTTCTTGGGACGAGCACCGGAAGTCCTCGAGCTCAGCCCGTTTCCTTCGCTGCGAGTGCATTTCCAGTGGTTTCTGACACCGAACGAGCGTTCGCCACTCGTTGGAAGGTTCGGCCATCTTTTGGACCGTTTTGGGTCGCACCACAGTTCTCCCTCCAACGAGCTCGCTTCCCGACCTATACCTCCGGAAAACGTGTCAGGGAGCATGCCAGGAGTGTGGGTTGAAGTCCTCGGAGCACGAGACCCGAAGATCGAAAGACTTATGACCAATACGGAGCAAAGGGAAGAAACCGTCGGGGGACCGCTTTTTACCCCAGGACGAGAAAACTGAGTCCGGGGCATTCCCGCTCGCGTTTTCTTGGGACGAGCACCGGAAGTCCTCGAGCTCAGCCCGTTTCCTTCGCTGCGAGTGCATTTCCAGTGGTTTCTGACACCGGACGAGCGTTCGCCACTCGTTGGAAGCTTCGGCCATCTTTTGGACCGTTTTGGGTCGCACCACAGTTCTCCCTCCAACGAGCTCGCTTCCCGACCTATACCTCCGGAAAACGTGTCAGGGAGCATGCCAGGAGTGTGGGTTGAAGCCCTCGGAGCACGAGACCCGAAGATCGAAAGACTTATGACCAATACGGAGCAAAGGGAAGAAACCGTCGGGGGACCGCTTTTTACCCCAGGACGAGAAAACTGAGTCCAGGGCATTCCCGCTCGCGTTTTCTTGGGACGAGCACCGGAAGTCCTCGAGCTCAGCCCGTTTCCTTCGCTGCAAGTGCATTTCCAGTGGTTTCTGACACCGGACGAGCGTTCGCCACTCGTTGGAAGCTTCGGCCATCTTTTGGACCGTTTTGGGTCGCACCACAGTTCTCCCTCCAACGACCTCGCTTCCCGACCTATACCTCCGGAAAACGTGTCAGGGAGCATGCCAGGAGTGTGGGTTGAAGTCCTCGGAGCACGAGACCCGAAGATCGAAAGACTTATGACCAATACGGAGCAAAGGGAAGAAACCGTCGGGGGACCGCTTTTTACCCCAGGACGAGAAAACTGAGTCCGGGGCATTCCCGCTCGCGTTTTCTTGGGACGAGCACCGGAAGTCCTCGAGCTCAGCCCGTTTCCTTCGCTGCAAGTGCATTTCCAGTGGTTTCTGACACCGGACGAGCGTTCGCCACTCGTTGGAAGCTTCGGCCATCTTTTGGACCGTTTTGGGTCGCACCACAGTTCTCCCTCCAACGAGCTCGCTTCCCGACCTATACCTCCGGAAAACGTGTCAGGGAGCATGCCAGGAGTGTGGGTTGAAGTCCTCGGAGCACGAGACCCGAAGATCGAAAGACTTATGACCAATACGGAGCAAAGGGAAGAAACCGTCGGGGGACCGCTTTTTACCCCAGGACGAGAAAACTGAGTCCGGGGCATTCCCGCTCGCGTTTTCTTGGGACGAGCACCGGAAGTCCTCGAGCTCAGCCCGTTTCCTTCGCTGCGAGTGCATTTCCAGTGGTTTCTGACACCGGACGAGCGTTCGCCACTCGTTGGAAGCTTCGGCCATCTTTTGGACCGTTTTGGGTCGCACCACAGTTCTCCCTCCAACGAGCTCGCTTCCCGACCTATACCTCCGGAAAACGTGTCAGGGAGCATGCCAGGAGTGTGGGTTGAAGCCCTCGGAGCACGAGACCCGAAGATCGAAAGACTTATGACCAATACGGAGCAAAGGGAAGAAACCGTCGGGGGACCGCTTTTTACCCCAGGACGAGAAAACTGAGTCCAGGGCATTCCCGCTCGCGTTTTCTTGGGACGAGCACCGGAAGTCCTCGAGCTCAGCCCGTTTCCTTCGCTGCAAGTGCATTTCCAGTGGTTTCTGACACCGGACGAGCGTTCGCCACTCGTTGGAAGCTTCGGCCATCTTTTGGACCGTTTTGGGTCGCACCACAGTTCTCCCTCCAACGACCTCGCTTCCCGACCTATACCTCCGGAAAACGTGTCAGGGAGCATGCCAGGAGTGTGGGTTGAAGTCCTCGGAGCACGAGACCCGAAGATCGAAAGACTTATGACCAATACGGAGCAAAGGGAAGAAACCGTCGGGGGACCGCTTTTTACCCCAGGACGAGAAAACTGAGTCCGGGGCATTCCCGCTCGCGTTTTCTTGGGACGAGCACCGGAAGTCCTCGAGCTCCGCCCGTTTCCTTCGCTGCAAGTGCATTTCCAGTGGTTTCTGACACCGGACGAGCGTTCGCCACTCGTTGGAAGCTTCGGCCATCTTTTGGACCGTTTTGGGTCGCACCACAGTTCTCCCTCCAACGAGCTCGCTTCCCGACCTATACCTCCGGAAAACGTGTCAGGGAGCATGCCAGGAGTGTGGGTTGAAGTCCTCGGAGCACGAGACCCGAAGATCGAAAGACTTATGACCAATACGGAGCAAAGGGAAGAAACCGTCGGGGGACCGCTTTTTACCCCAGGACGAGAAAACTGAGTCCGGGGCATTCCCGCTCGCGTTTTCTTGGGACGAGCACCGGAAGTCCTCGAGCTCAGCCCGTTTCCTTCGCTGCGAGTGCATTTCCAGTGGTTTCTGACACCGGACGAGCGTTCGCCACTCGTTGGAAGCTTCGGCCATCTTTTGGACCGTTTTGGGTCGCACCACAGTTCTCCCTCCAACGAGCTCGCTTTCCGACCTATACCTCCGGAAAACGTGTCAGGGAGCATGCCAGGAGTGTGGGTTGAAGTCCTCGGAGCACGAGACCCGAAGATCGAAAGACTTATGACCAATACGGAGCAAAGGGAAGAAACCGTCGGGGGACCGCTTTTTACCCCAGGACGAGAAAACTGAGTCCGGGGCATTCCCGCTCGCGTTTTCTTGGGACGAGCACCGGAAGTCCTCGAGCTCAGCCCGTTTCCTTCGCTGCGAGTGCATTTCCAGTGGTTTCTGACACCGGACGAGCGTTCGCCACTCGTTGGAAGCTTCGGCCATCTTTTGGACCGTTTTGGGTCGCACCACAGTTCTCCCTCCAACGAGCTCGCTTCCCGACCTATACCTCCGGAAAACGTGTCAGGGAGCATGCCAGGAGTGTGGGTTGAAGCCCTCGGAGCACGAGACCCGAAGATCGAAAGACTTATGACCAATACGGAGCAAAGGGAAGAAACCGTCGGGGGACCGCTTTTTACCCCAGGACGAGAAAACTGAGTCCAGGGCATTCCCGCTCGCGTTTTCTTGGGACGAGCACCGGAAGTCCTCGAGCTCAGCCCGTTTCCTTCGCTGCGAGTGCATTTCCAGTGGTTTCTGACACCGGACGAGCGTTCGCCACTCGTTGGAAGCTTCGGCCATCTTTTGGACCGTTTTGGGTCGCACCACAGTTCTCCCTCCAACGAGCTCGCTTCCCGACCTATACCTCCGGAAAACGTGTCAGGGAGCATGCCAGGAGTGTGGGTTGAAGTCCTCGGAGCACGAGACCCGAAGATCGAAAGACTTATGACCAATACGGAGTAAAGGGAAGAAACCGTCGGGGGACCGCTTTTTACCCCAGGACGAGAAAACTGAGTCCGGGGCATTCCCGCTCGCGTTTTCTTGGGACGAGCACCGGAAGTCCTCGAGCTCAGCCCGTTTCCTTCGCTGCAAGTGCATTTCCAGTGGTTTCTGACACCGGACGAGCGTTCGCCACTCGTTGGAAGCTTCGGCCATCTTTTGGACCGTTTTGGGTCGCACCACAGTTCTCCCTCCAACGAGCTCGCTTCCCGACCTATACCTTCGGAAAACGTGTCAGGGAGCATGCCAGGAGTGTGGGTTGAAGTCCTCGGAGCACGAGACCCGAAGATCGAAAGACTTATGACCAATACGGAGCAAAGGGAAGAAACCGTCGGGGGACCGCTTTTTACCCCAGGACGAGAAAACTGAGTCCGGGGCATTCCCGCTCGCGTTTTCTTGGGACGAGCACCGGAAGTCCTCGAGCTCAGCCCGTTTCCTTCGCTGCAAGTGCATTTCCAGTGGTTTCTGACACCGGACGAGCGTTCGCCACTCGTTGGAAGCTTCGGCCATCTTTTGGACCGTTTTGGGTCGCACCACAGTTCTCCCTCCAACGAGCTCGCTTCCCGACCTATACCTCCAGAAAACGTGTCAGGGAGCATGCCAGGAGTGTGGGTTGAAGTCCTCGGAGCACGAGACCCGAAGATCGAAAGACTTATGACCAATACGGAGCAAAGGGAAGAAACCGTCGGGGGACCGCTTTTTACCCAAGGACGAGAAGACTGAGTCCGGGGCATTCCCGCTCGCGTTTTCTTGGGACGAGCACCGGAAGTCCTCGAGCTCAGCCCGTTTCCTTCGCTGCAAGTGCATTTCCAGTGGTTTCTGACACCGGACGAGCGTTCGCCACTCGTTGGAAGCTTCGGCCATCTTTTGGACCGTTTTGGGTCGCACCACAGTTCTCCCTCCAACGAGCTCGCTTCCCGACCTATACCTCCAGAAAACGTGTCAGGGAGCATGCCAGGAGTGTGGGTTGAAGTCCTCGGAGCACGAGACCCGAAGATCGAAAGACTTATGACCAATACGGAGCAAAGGGAAGAAACCGTCGGGGGACCGCTTTTTACCCCAGGACGAGAAAACTGAGTCCGGGGCATTCCCGCTCGCGTTTTCTTGGGACGAGCACCGGAAGTCCTCGAGCTCAGCCCGTTTCCTTCGCTGCAAGTGTATTTCCAGTGGTTTCTGACACCGGACGAGCGTTCGCCACTCGTTGGAAGCTTCGGCCATCTTTTGGACCGTTTTGGGTCGCACCACAATCCTCCCTCCAACGAGCTCGCATCCCGACCTATACCTCCGGAAAACGTGTCAGGGAGCATGCCAGGAGTGTGGGTTGAAGTCCTCGGAGCACGAGACCCGAAGATCGAAAGACTTATGACCAATACGGACCAAAGGGAAGAAACCGTCGGGGGACCGCTTTTTACCCCAGGACGAGAAAACTGAGTCCGGGGCATTCCCGCTCGCGTTTTCTTGGGACGAGCACCGGAAGTCCTCGAGCTCAGCCCGTTTCCTTCGCTGCAAGTGCATTTCCAGTGGTTTCTGACACCGGACGAGCGTTCGCCACTCGTTGGAAGCTTCGGCCATCTTTTGGACCGTTTTGGGCGCACCACAGTTCTCCCTCCAACGAGCTCGCTTCCCGACCTATACCTCCGGAAAACGTGTCAGGGAGCATGCCAGGAGTGTGGGTTGAAGTCCTCGGAGCACGAGACCCGAAGATCGAAAGACTTATGACCAATACGGAGCAAACGGAAGAAACCGTCAGAGGACCGCATTTTATTCCAGGACGAGAAAACTGAGTCCGGGGCATTCCCGCTCGCGTTTTCTTGGGACGAGCACCGGAAGTCCTCGAGCTCAGCCCGTTTCCTTCGCTGCAAGTGGTTTCTGACACCGGACGAGCGTTCGCCACTCGTTGGAAGCTTCGGCCATCTTTTGGACCGTTTTGGGTCGCACCACAGTTCTCCCTCCAACGAGCTCGCTTCCCGACCTATACCTCCGGAAAACGTGTCAGGGAGCATGCCAGGAGTGTGGGTTGAAGTCCTCGGAGCACGAGACCCGAAGATCGAAAGACTTATGACCAATACGGAGCAAAGGGAAGAAACCGTCGGGGGACCGCTTTTTACCCCAGGACGAGAAAACTGAGTCCGGGGCATTCCCGCTCGCGTTTTCTTGGGACGAGCACCGGAAGTCCTCGAGCTCAGCCCGTTTCCTTCGCTGCAAGTGCATTTCCAGTGGTTTCTGACACCGGACGAGCGTTCGCCACTCGTTGGAAGCTTCGGCCATCTTTTGGACCGTTTTGGGTCGCACCACAGTTCTCCCTCCAACGAGCTCGCTTCCCGACTTATACCTCCGGAAAACGTGTCAGGGAGCATGCCAGGAGTGTGGGTTGAAGTCCTCGAAGCACGAGACCCGAAGATCGAAAGACTTATGACCAATACGGAGCAAAGGGAAGAAACCGTCGGGGGACCGCTTTTTACCCCAGGACAAGAAAACTGAGTCCGGGGCATTCCCGCTCGCGTTTTCTTGGGACGAGCACCGGAAGTCCTCGAGGTCAGCCCGTTTCCTTCGCTGCGAGTGCATTTCCAGTGGTTTCTGACACCGGACGAGCGTTCGCCACTCGTTGGAAGCTTCGGCCATCTTTTGGACCGTTTTGGGTCGCACCACAGTTCTCCCTCCAACGAGCTCGCTTCCCGACCTATACCTCCGGAAAACGTGTCAGGGAGCATGCCAGGACTGTGGGTTGAAGTCCTCGGAGCACGAGACCCGAAGATCGAAAGACTTATGACCAATACGGAGCAAAGGGAAGAAACCGTCGGGGGACCGCTTTTTACCCCAGGACGAGAAAACTGAGTCCGGGGCATTCCCGCTCGCGTTTTCTTGGGACGAGCACCGGAAGTCCTCGAGCTCAGCCCGTTTCCTTCGCTGCAAGTGCATTTCCAGTGGTTTCTGACACCGGACGAGCGTTCGCCACTCGTTGGAAGCTTCGGCCATCTTTTGGACCGTTTTGGGTCGCACCACAGTTCTCCCTCCAACGAGCTCGCTTCCCGACCTATACCTCCGGAAAACGTGTCAGGGAGCATGCCAGGAGTGTGGGTTGAAGTCCTCGGAGCACGAGACCCGAAGATCGAAAGACTTATGACCAATACGGAGCAAAGGGAAGAAACCGTCGGGGGACCGCTTTTTACCCCAGGACGAGAAAACTGAGTCCGGGGCATTCCCGCTCGCGTTTTCTTGGGACGAGCACCGGAAGTCCTCGAGCTCAGCCCGTTTCCTTCGCTGCAAGTGCATTTCCAGTGGTTTCTGACACCGGACGAGCGTTCGCCACTCGTTGGAAGCTTCGGCCATCTTTTGGACCGTTTTGGGTCGCACCACAGTTCTCCCTCCAACGAGCTCGCTTCCCGACCTATACCTCCGGAAAACGTGTCAGGGAGCATGCCAGGAGTGTGGGTTGAAGTCCTCGGAGCACGAGACCCGAAGATCGAAAGACTTATGACCAATACGGAGCAAAGGGAAGAAACCGTCGGGGGACCGCTTTTTACCCCAGGACGAGAAAACTGAGTCCGGGGCATTCCCGCTCGCGTTTTCTTGGGACGAGCACCGGAAGTCCTCGAGCTCAGGCCGTTTCCTTCGCTGCGAGTGCATTTCCAGTGGTTTCTGACACCGGACGAGCGTTCGCCACTCGTTGGAAGCTTCGGCCATCTTTTGGACCGTTTTGGGTCGCACCACAGTTCTCCCTCCAACGAGCTCGCTTCCCGACCTATACCTCCGGAAAACGTGTCAGGGAGCATGCCAGGAGTGTGGGTTGAAGTCCTCGGAGCACGAGACCCGAAGATCGAAAGACTTATGACCAATACGGAGCAAAGGGAAGAAACCGTCGGGGGACCGCTTTTTACCCCAGGACGAGAAAACTGAGTCCGGGGCATTCCCGCTCGCGTTTTCTTGGGACGAGCACCGGAAGTCCTCGAGCTCAGCCCGTTTCCTTCGCTGCGAGTGCATTTCCAGTGGTTTCTGACACCGGACGAGCGTTCGCCACTCGTTGGAAGCTTCGGCCATCTTTTGGACCGTTTTGGGTCGCACCACAGTACTCCCTCCAACGAGCTCGCTTCCCGACCTATACCTCCGGAAAACGTGTCAGGGAGCATGCCAGGAGTGTGGGTTGAAGTCCTCGGAGCACGAGACCCGAAGATCGAAAGACTTATGACCAATACGGAGCAAAGGGAAGAAACCGTCGGGGGACCGCTTTTTACCCCAGGACGAGAAAACTGAGTCCGGGGCATTCCCGCTCGCGTTTTCTTGGGACGAGCACCGGAAGTCCTCGAGCTCAGCCCGTTTCCTTCGCTGCGAGTGCATTTCCAGTGGTTTCTGACACCGGACGAGCGTTCGCCACTCGTTGGAAGCTTCGGCCATCTTTTGGACCGTTTTGGGTCGCACCACAGTACTCCCTCCAACGAGCTCGCTTCCCGACCTATACCTCCGGAAAACGTGTCAGGGAGCATGCCAGGAGTGTGGGTTGAAGTCCTCGGAGCACGAGACCCGAAGATCGAAAGACTTATGACCAATACGGAGCAAAGGGAAGAAACCGTCGGGGGACCGCTTTTTACCCCAGGACGAGAAAACTGAGTCCGGGGCATTCCCGCTCGCGTTTTCTTGGGACGAGCACCGGAAGTCCTCGAGCTCAGCCCGTTTCCTTCGCTGCAAGTGCATTTCCAGTGGTTTCTGACACCGGACGAGCGTTCGCCATTCGTTGGAAGCTTCGGCCATCTTTTGGACCGTTTTGGGTCGCACCACAGTTCTCCCTCCAACGAGCTCGCTTCTCGACCTATACCTCCGGAAAACGTGTCAGGGAGCATGCCAGGAGTGTGGGTTGAAGCCCTCGGAGCACGAGACCCGAAGATCGAAAGACTTATGACCAATACGGAGCAAAGGGAAGAAACCGTGGGGGGGACCGCTTTTTACCCCAGGACGAGAAAACTGAGTCCGGGGCATTCCCGCTCGCGTTTTCTTGGGACGAGCACGGGAAGTCCTCGAGCTCAGCCCGTTTCCTTCGCTGCGAGTGCATTTCCAGTGGTTTCTGACACCGGACGAGCGTTCGCCACTCGTTGGAAGCTTCGGCCATCTTTTGGACCGTTTTGGGTCGCACCACAGTTCTCCCTCCAACGAGCTCGCTTCCCGACCTATACCTCCGGAAAACGTGTCAGGGAGCATGCCAGGAGTGTGGGTTGAAGTCCTCGGAGCACGAGACCCGAAGATCGAAAGACTTATGACCAATACGGACCAAAGGGAAGAAACCGTCGGGGGACCGCTTTTTACCCCAGGACGAGAAAACTGAGTCCGGGGCATTCCCGCTCGCGTTTTCTTGGGACGAGCACCGGAAGTCCTCGAGCTCAGCCCGTTTCCTTCGCTGCGAGTGCATTTCCAGTGGTTTCTGACACCGGACGAGCGTTCGCCACTCGTTGGAAGCTTCGGCCATCTTTTGGACCGTTTTGGGTCGCACCACAGTTCTCCCTCCAACGAGCTCGCTTCTCGACCTATACCTCCGGAAAACGTGTCAGGGAGCATGCCAGGAGTGTGGGTTGAAGCCCTCGGAGCACGAGACCCGAAGATCGAAAGACTTATGACCAATACGGAGCAAAGGGAAGAAACCGTCGGGGGACCGCTTTTTACCCCAGGACGAGAAAACTGAGTCCGGGGCATTCCCGCTCGCGTTTTCTTGGGACGAGCACCGGAAGTCCTCGAGCTCAGCCCGTTTCCTTCGCTGCGAGTGCATTTCCAGTGGTTTCTGACACCGGACGAGCGTTCGCCACTCGTTGGAAGCTTCGGCCATCTTTTGGACCGTTTTGGGTCGCACCACAGTTCTCCCTCCAACGAGCTCGCTTCCCGACCTATACCTCCGGAAAACGTGTCAGGGAGCATGCCAGGAGTGTGGGTTGAAGCCCTCGGAGCACGAGACCCGAAGATCGAAAGACTTATGACCAATACGGAGCAAAGGGAAGAAACCGTCGGGGGACCGCTTTTTACCCCAGGACGAGAAAACTGAGTCCGGGGCATTCCCGCTCGCGTTTTCTTGGGACGAGCACCGGAAGTCCTCGAGCTCAGCCCGTTTCCTTCGCTGCAAGTGCATTTCCAGTGGTTTCTGACACCGGACGAGCGTTCGCCACTCGTTGGAAGCTTCGGCCATCTTTTGGACCGTTTTGGGTCGCACCACAGTTCTCCCTCCAACGAGCTCGCTTCCCGACCTATACCTCCGGAAAACGTGTCAGGGAGCATGCCAGGAGTGTGGGTTGAAGTCCTCGGAGCACGAGACCCGAAGATCGAAAGACTTATGACCAATACGGAGCAAAGGGAAGAAACCGTCGGGGGACCGCTTTTTACCCCAGGACGAGAAAACTGAGTCCGGGGCATTCCCGCTCGCGTTTTCTTGGGACGAGCACCGGAAGTCCTCGAGCTCAGCCCGTTTCCTTCGCTGCGAGTGCATTTCCAGTGGTTTCTGACACCGGACGAGCGTTCGCCACTCGTTGGAAGCTTCGGCCATCTTTTGGACCGTTTTGGGTCGCACCACAGTACTCCCTCCAACGAGCTCGCTTCTCGACCTATACCTCCGGAAAACGTGTCAGGGAGCATGCCAGGAGTGTGGGTTGAAGCCCTCGGAGCACGAGACCCGAAGATCGAAAGACTTATGACCAATACGGAGCAAAGGGAAGAAACCGTCGGGGGACCGCTTTTTACCCCAGGACGAGAAAACTGAGTCCGGGGCATTCCCGCTCGCGTTTTCTTGGGACGAGCTCGGGAAGTCCTCGAGCTCAGCCCGTTTCCTTCGCTGCGAGTGCATTTCCAGTGGTTTCTGACACCGGACGAGCGTTCGCCACTCGTTGGAAGCTTCGGCCATCTTTTGGACCGTTTTGGGTCGCACCACAGTTCTCCCTCCAACGAGCTCGCTTCCCGACCTATACCTCCGGAAAACGTGTCAGGGAGCATGCCAGGAGTTTGGGTTGAAGTCCTCGGAGCACGAGACCCGAAGATCGAAAGACTTATGACCAATACGGACCAAAGGGAAGAAACCGTCGGGGGACCGCTTTTTACCCCAGGACGAGAAAACTGAGTCCGGGGCATTCCCGCTCGCGTTTTCTTGGGACGAGCTCGGGAAGTCCTCGAGCTCAGCCCGTTTCCTTCGCTGCGAGTGCATTTCCAGTGGTTTCTGACACCGGACGAGCGTTCGCCACTCGTTGGAAGCTTCGGCCATCTTTTGGACCGTTTTGGGTCGCACCACAGTTCTCCCTCCAACGAGCTCGCTTCCCGACCTATACCTCCGGAAAACGTGTCAGGGAGCATGCCAGGAGTGTGGGTTGAAGTCCTCGGAGCACGAGACCCGAAGATCGAAAGACTTATGACCAATACGGACCAAAGGGAAGAAACCGTCGGGGGACCGCTTTTTACCCCAGGACGAGAAAACTGAGTCCGGGGCATTCCCGCTCGCGTTTTTATGGGACGAGCACCGGAAGTCCTCGAGCTCAGCCCGTTTCCTTCGCTGCGAGTGCATTTCCAGTGGTTTCTGACACCGGACGAGCGTTCGCCACTCGTTGGAAGCTTCGGCCATCTTTTGGACCGTTTTGGGTCGCACCACAGTTCTCCCTCCAACGAGCTCGCTTCTCGACCTATACCTCCGGAAAACGTGTCAGGGAGCATGCCAGGAGTGTGGGTTGAAGCCCTCGGAGCACGAGACGCGAAGATCGAAAGACTTATGACCAATACGGAGCAAAGGGAAGAAACCGTCGGGGGACCGCTTTTTACCCCAGGACGAGAAAACTGAGTCCGGGGCATTCCCGCTCGCGTTTTCTTGGGACGAGCACCGGAAGTCCTCGAGCTCAGCCCGTTTCCTTCGCTGCGAGTGCATTTCCAGTGGTTTCTGACACCGGACGAGCGTTCGCCACTCGTTGGAAGCTTCGGCCATCTTTTGGACCGTTTTGGGTCGCACCACAGTTCTCCCTCCAACGAGCTCGCTTCCCGACCTATACCTCCGGAAAACGTGTCAGGGAGCATGCCAGGAGTGTGGGTTGAAGCCCTCGGAGCACGAGACCCGAAGATCGAAAGACTTATGACCAATACGGAGCAAAGGGAAGAAACCGTCGGGGGACCGCTTTTTACCCCAGGACGAGAAAACTGAGTCTGGGGCATTCCCGCTCGCGTTTTCTTGGGACGAGCACCGGAAGTCCTCGAGCTCAGCCCGTTTCCTTCGCTGCGAGTGCATTTCCAGTTGTTTCTGACACCGGACGAGCGTTCGCCACTCGTTGGAAGCTTCGGCAATCTTTTGGACCGTTTTGGGTCGCACCACAGTTCTCCCTCCAACGAGCTCGCTTCCCGACCTATACCTCCGGAAAACGTGTCAGGGAGCATGCCAGGAGTGTGGGTTGAAGTCCTCGGAGCACGAGACCCGAAGATTGAAAGACTTATGACCAATACGGAGCAAAGGGAAGAAACCGTCGGGGGACCGCTTTTTACCCCAGGACGAGAAAACTGAGTCCGGGGCATTCCCGCTCGCGTTTTCTTGGGACGAGCACCGGAAGTCCTCGAGCTCAGCCCGTTTCCTTCGCTGCAATTGCATTTCCAGTGGTTTCTGACACCGGACGAGCGTTCGCCACTCGTTGGAAGCTTCGACCATCTTTTGGACCGTTTTGGGTCGCACCACAGTTCTCCCTCCAACGAGCTCGCTTCCCGACCTATACCTCCGGAAAACGTGTCAGGGAGCATGCTAGGAGTGTGGGTTGAAGTCCTCGGAGCACGAGGCCCGAAGATCGAAAGACTTATGACCAATACGGAGCAAAGGGAAGAAACCGTCGGGGGACCGCTTTTTACCCCAGGACGAGAAAACTGAGTCCGGGGCATTCCCGCTCGCGTTTTCTTGGGACGAGCACCGGAAGTCCTCGAGCTCAGCCCGTTTCCTTCGCTGCGAGTGCATTTCCAGTGGTTTCTGACACCGGACGAGCGTTCGCCACTCGTTGGAAGCTTCGGCCATCTTTTGGACCGTTTTGGGTCGCACCACAGTTCTCCCTCCAACGAGCTCGCTTCCCGACCTATACCTCCGGAAAACGTGTCAGGGAGCATGCCAGGAGTGTGGGTTGAAGCCCTCGGAGCACGAGACCCGAAGATCGAAAGACTTATGACCAATACGGAGCAAAGGGAAGAAACCGTCGGGGGACCGCTTTTTACCCCAGGACGAGAAAACTGAGTCCGGGGCATTCCCGCTCGCGTTTTCTTGGGACGAGCACCGGAAGTCCTCGAGCTCAGCCCGTTTCCTTCGCTGCGAGTGCATTTCCAGTGGTTTCTGACACCGGACGAGCGTTCGCCACTCGTTGGAAGCTTCGGCCATCTTTTGGACCGTTTTGGGTCGCACCACAGTTCTCCCTCCAACGAGCTCGCTTCTCGACCTATACCTCCGGAAAACGTGTCAGGGAGCATGCCAGGAGTGTGGGTTGAAGCCCTCGGAGCACGAGACCCGAAGATCGAAAGACTTATGACCAATACGGAGCAAAGGGAAGAATCCGTCGGGGGACCGCTTTTTACCCCAGGACGAGAAAACTGAGTCCGGGGCATTCCCGCTCGCGTTTTCTTGGGACGAGCACCGGAAGTCCTCGAGCTCAGCCCGTTTCCTTCGCTGCGAGTGCATTTTCAGTGGTTTCTGACACCGGACGAGCGTTCGCCACTCGTTGGAAGCTTCGGCCATCTTTTGGACCGTTTTGGGTCGCACCACAGTTCTCCCTCCAACGAGCTCGCTTCCCGACCTATACCTCCGGAAAACGTGTCAGGGAGCATGCCAGGAGTGTGGGTTGAAGTCCTCGGAGCACGAGACCCGAAGATCGAAAGACTTATGACCAATACGGAGCAAAGGGAAGAAACCGTCGGGGGACCGCTTTTTACCCCAGGACGAGAAAACTGAGTCCGGGGCATTCCCGCTCGCGTTTTCTTGGGACGAGCACCGGAAGTCCTCGAGCTCAGCCCGTTTCCTTCGCTGCGAGTGCATTTCCAGTGGTTTCTGACACCGGACGAGCGTTCGCCACTCGTTGGAAGCTTCGGCCATCTTTTGGACCGTTTTGGGTCGCACCACAGTTCTCCCTCCAACGAGCTCGCTTCCCGACCTATACCTCCGGAAAACGTGTCAGGGAGCATGCCAGGAGTGTGGGTTGAAGTCCTCGGAGCACGAGACCCGAAGATCGAAAGACTTATGACCAATACGGAGCAAAGGGAAGAAACCGTCGGGGGACCGCTTTTTACCCCAGGACGAGAAAACTGAGTCCGGGGCATTCCCGCTCGCGTTTTCTTGGGACGAGCACCGGAAGTCCTCGAGCTCAGCCCGTTTCCTTCGCTGCAAGTGCATTTCCAGTGGTTTCTGACACCGGACGAGCGTTCGCCACTCGTTGGAAGCTTCGGCCATCTTTTGGACCGTTTTGGGTCGCACCACAGTTCTCCCTCCAACGAGCTCGCTTCCCGACCTATACCTCCGGAAAACGTGTCAGGGAGCATGCCAGGAGTGTGGGTTGAAGCCCTCGGAGCACGAGACCCGAAGATCGAAAGACTTATGACCAATACGGAGCAAAGGGAAGAAACCGTCGGGGGACCGCTTTTTACCCCAGGACGAGAAAACTGAGTCCGGGGCATTCCCGCTCGCGTTTTCTTGGGACGAGCACCGGAAGTCCTCGAGCTCAGCCCGTTTCCTTCGCTGCGAGTGCATTTCCAATGGTTTCTGACACCGGACGAGCGTTCGCCACTCGTTGGAAGCTTCGGCCATCTTTTGGACCGTTTTGGGTCGCACCACAGTTCTCCCTCCAACGAGCTCGCTTCCCGACCTATACCTCCGGAAAACGTGTCAGGGAGCATGCCAGGAGTGTGGCTTGAAGCCCTCGGAGCACGAGACCCGAAGATCGAAAGACTTATGACCAATACGGAGCAAAGGGAAGAAACCGTCGGGGGACCGCTTTTTACCCCAGGACGAGAAAACTGAGTCCGTGGCATTCCCGCTCGCGTTTTCTTGGGACGAGCACCGGAAGTCCTCGAGCTCAGCCCGTTTCCTTCGCTGCGAGTGCATTTCCAGTTGTTTCTGACACCGGACGAGCGTTCGCCACTCGTTGGAAGCTTCGGCCATCTTTTGGACCGTTTTGGGTCGCACCACAGTTCTCCCTCCAACGAGCTCGCTTCCCGACCTATACCTCCGGAAAACGTGTCAGGGAGCATGCCAGGAGTGTGGCTTGAAGCCCTCGGAGCACGAGACCCGAAGATCGAAAGACTTATGACCAATACGGAGCAAAGGGAAGAAACCGTCGGGGGACCGCTTTTTACCCCAGGACGAGAAAACTGAGTCCGTGGCATTCCCGCTCGCGTTTTCTTGGGACGAGCACCGGAAGTCCTCGAGCTCAGCCCGTTTCCTTCGCTGCAAGTGCATTTCCAGTGGTTTCTGACACCGGACGAGCGTTCGCCACTCGTTGGAAGCTTCGGCCATCTTTTGGACCGTTTTGGGTCGCACCACAGTTCTCCCTCCAACGAGCTCGCTTCCCGACCTATACCTCCGGAAAACGTGTCAGGGAGCATGCCAGGAGTGTGGGTTGAAGTCCTCGGAGCACGAGACCCGAAGATCGAAAGACTTATGACCAATACGGAGCAAAGGGAAGAAACCGTCGCGGGACCGCTTTTTACCCCAGGACGAGAAAACTGAGTCCGGGGCATTCCCGCTCGCGTTTTCTTGGGACGAGCACCGGAAGTCCTTGAGTTCAGCCCGTTTTCTTCGCTGCAAGTGCATTTCCAGTGGTTTCTGACACCGGACGAGCGTTCGCCACTCGTTGGAAGCTTCGGCCATCTTTTGGACCGTTTTGGGTCGCACCACAGTTCTCCCTCCAACGAGCTCGCTTCCCGACCTATACCTCCATAAAACGTGTCAGGGAGCATGCCAGGAGTGTGGGTTGAAGTCCTCGGAGCACGAGACCCGAAGATCGAAAAACTTATGACCAATACGGAGCAAAGGGAAGAAACCGTCGTTGGACCGCTTTTTACCCCAGGACGAGAAAACTGAGTCCGGGGCATTCCCGCTCGCGTTTTCTTGGGACGAGCACCGGAAGTCCTCGAGCTCAGCCCGTTTCCTTCGCTGCAAGTGCATTTCCAGTGGTTTCTGACACCGGACGACCGTTCGCCACTCGTTGGAAGCTTCGGCCATCTTTTGGACCGTTTTGGGTCGCACCACAGTTCTCCCTCCAACGAGCTCGCTTCCCGACCTATACCTCCGGAAAACGTGTCAGGGAGAATGCCAGGAGTGTGGGTTGAAGTCCTCGGAGCACGAGACCCGAAGATCGAAAGACTTATGACCAATACGGAGCAAAGGGAAGAAACCGTCGGGGGACCGCTTTTTACCCCAGGACGAGAAAACTGAGTCCGGGGCATTCCCGCTCGCGTTTTCTTGGGACGAGCACCGGAAGTCCTCGAGCTCAGCCCGTTTCCTTCGCTGCAAGTGCATTTCCAGTGGTTTCTGACACCGGACGAGCGTTCGCCACTCGTTGGAAGCTTCGGCCATCTTTTGGACCGTTTTGGGTCGCACCACAGTTCTCCCTCCAACGAGCTCGCTTCCCGACCTATACCTCCGGAAAACGTGTCAGGGAGCATGCCAGGAGTGTGGGTTGAAGTCCTCGGAGCACGAGACCCGAAGATCGAAAGACTTATGACCAATACGGAGCAAAGGGAAGAAACCGTCGGGGGACCGCTTTTTACCCCAGGACGAGAAAACTGAGTCCGGGGCATTCCCGCTCGCGTTTTCTTGGGACGAGCACCGGAAGTCCTCGAGCTCAGCCCGTTTCCTTCGCTGCAAGTGCATTTCCAGTGGTTTCTGACACCGGACGAGCGTTCGCCACTCGTTGGAAGCTTCGGCCATCTTTTGGACCGTTTTGGGTCGCACCACAGTTCTCCCTCCAACGAGCTCGCTTCCCGACCTATACCTCCGTAAAACGTGTCAGGGAGCATGCCAGGAGTGTGGGTTGAAGTCCTCGGAGCACGAGACCCGAAGATCGAAAGACTTATGACCAATACGGAGCAAAGGGAAGAAACCGTCGGGGGACCGCTTTTTACCCCAGGACGAGAAAACTGAGTCTGGGGCATTCCCGCTCGCGTTTTCTTGGGACGAGCATCGGAAGTCCTCGAGCTCAGCCCGTTTCCTTCGCTGCAAGTGCATTTCCAGTGGTTTCTGACACCGGACGACCGTTCGCCACTCGTTGGAAGCTTCGGCCATCTTTTGGACCGTTTTGGGTCGCACCACAGTTCTCCCTCCAACGAGCTCGCTTCCCGACCTATACCTCCGGAAAACGTGTCAGGGAGCGTGCAAGGAGTGTGGGTTGAAGTCCTCGGAGAACGAGACCCGAAGATCGAAAGACTTATGACCAATACGGAGCAAAGGGAAGAAACCGTCGGGGGACCGCTTTTTACCCCAGGACGAGAAAACTGAGTCCGGGGCATTCCCGCTCGCGTTTTCTTGGGACGAGCACCGGAAGTCCTCGAGCTCAGCCCGTTTCCTTCGCTGCAAGTGCATTTCCAGTGGTTTCTGACACCGGACGAGCGTTCGCCACTCGTTGGAAGCTTCGGCCATCTTTTGGACCGTTTTGGGTCGCACCACAGTTCTCCCTCCAACGAGCTCGCTTCCCGACCTATACCTCCGGAAAACGTGTCAGGGAGCATGCCAGGAGTGTGGGTTGAAGCCCTCGGAGCACGAGACCCGAAGATCGAAAGACTTATGACCAATACGGAGCAAAGGGAAGAAACCGACGGGGGACCGCTTTTTACCCGAGGACGAGAAAACTGAGTCCGGGGCATTCCCGCTCGCGTTTTCTTGGGACGAGCACCGGAAGTCCTCGAGCTCAGCCCGTTTCCTTAGCTGCGAGTGCATTTCCAGTGGTTTCTGACACCGGACGAGCGTTCGCCACTCGTTGGAAGCTTCGGCCATCTTTTGGACCGTTTTGGGTCGCACCACAGTTCTCCCTCCAACGAGCTCGCTTCCCGACCTATACCTCCGGAAAACGTGTCAGGGAGCATGCCAGGAGTGTGGGTTGAAGTCCTCGGAGCACGAGACCCGAAGATCGAAAGACTTATGAGGAATACGGAGCAAAGGGAAGAAACCGTCGGGGGACCGCTTTTTACCCCAGGACGAGAAAACTGAGTCCGGGGCATTCCCGCTCGCGTTTTCTTGGGACGAGCACCGGAAGTCCTCGAGCTCAGCCCGTTTCCTTCGCTGCAAGTGCATTTCCAGTGGTTTCTGACACCGGACGAGCGTTCGCCACTCGTTGGAAGCTTCGGCCATCTTTTGGACCGTTTTGGGTCGCACCACAGTTCTCCCTCCAACGAGCTCGCTTCCCGACCTATACCTCCGGAAAACGTGTCAGGGAGCATGCCAGGAGTGTGGCTTGAAGCCCTCGGAGCACGAGACCCGAAGATCGAAAGACTTATGACCAATACGGAGCAAAGGGAAGAAACCGTCGGGGGACCGCTTTTTACCCCAGGACGAGAAAACTGAGTCCGTGGCATTCCCGCTCGCGTTTTCTTGGGACGAGCACCGGAAGTCCTCGAGCTCAGCCCGTTTCCTTCGCTGCAAGTGCATTTCCAGTGGTTTCTGACACCGGACGAGCGTTCGCCACTCGTTGGAAGCTTCGGCCATCTTTTGGACCGTTTTGGGTCGCACCACAGTTCTCCCTCCAACGAGCTCGCTTCCCGACCTATACCTCCTGAAAACGTGTCAGGGAGCATGCCAGGAGTGTGGGTTGAAGTCCTCAGAGCACGAGACCCGAAGATCGAAAGACTTATGACCAATACGGAGCAAAGGGAAGAAACCGTCGGGGGACCGCTTTTTACCCCAGGACGAGAAAACTGAGTCCGGGGCATTCCCGCTCGCGTTTTCTTGGGACGAGCACCGGAAGTCCTCGAGCTCAGCCCGTTTCCTTCGCTGCAAGTGCATTTCCAGTGGTTTCTGACACCGGACGAGCGTTCGCCACTCGTTGGAAGCTTCGGCCATCTTTTGGACCGTTTTGGGTCGCACCACAGTTCCCCCTCCAACGAGCTCGCTTCCCGACCTATACCTCCGGAAAACGTGTCAGGGAGCATGCCAGGAGTGTGGGTTGAAGTCCTCGGAGCACGAGACCCGAAGATCGAAAGACTTATGACCAATACGGAGCAAAGGGAAGAAACCGTCGGGGGACCGCTTTTTACCCCAGGACGAGAAAACTGAGTCCGGGGCATTCCCGCTCGCGTTTTCATGGGACGAGCACCGGAAGTCCTCGAGCTCAGCCCGTTTCCTTCGCTGCAAGTGCATTTCCAGTGGTTTCTGACACCGGACGAGCGTTCGCCACTCGTTGGAAGCTTCGGCCATCTTTTGGACCGTTTTGGGTCGCACCACAGTTCTCCCTCCAACGAGCTCGCTTCCCGACCTATACCTCCGGAAAACGTGTCAGGGAGCATGCCAGGAGTGTGGGTTGAAGTCCTCGGAGCACGAGACCCGAAGATCGAAAGACTTATGACCAATACGGAGCAAAGGGAAGAAACCGTCGGGGGACCGCTTTTTACCCCAGGACGAGAAAACTGAGTCCGGGGCATTACCGCTCGCGTTTTCTTGGGACGAGCACCGGAAGTCCTCGAGCTCAGCCCGTTTCCTTCGCTGCAAGTGCATTTCCAGTGGTTTCTGACAACGGACGAGCGTTCGCCACTCGTTGGAAGCTTCGGCCATCTTTTGGACCGTTTTGGGTCGCACCACAGTTCTCCCTCCAACGAGCTCGCTTCCCGACCTATACCTCCGGAAAACGTGTCAGGGAGCATGCCAGGAGTGTGGGTTGAAGTCCTCGGAGCACGAGACCCGAAGATCGAAAGACTTATGACCAATACGGAGCAAAGGGAAGAAACCGTCGGGGGACCGCTTTTTACCCCAGGACGAGAAAACTGAGTCCGGGGCATTCCCGCTCGCGTTTTCTTGGGACGAGCACTGGAAGTCCTCGAGCTCAGCCCGTTTCCTTCGCTGCAAGTGCATTTCCAGTGGTTTCTGACACCGGACGAGCGTTCGCCACTCGTTGGAAGCTTCGGCCATCTTTTGGACCGTTTTGGGTCGCACCACAGTTCTCCCTCCAACGAGCTCGCTTCCCGACCTATACCTCCGGAAAACGTGTAAGGGAGCATGCCAGGAGTGTGGGTTGAAGTCCTCGGAGCACGAGACCCGAAGATCGAAAGACTTATGACCAATACGGAGAAAAGGGAAGAAACCGTCGGGGGACCGCTTTTTACCCCAGGACGAGAAAACTGAGTCCGGGGCATTCCCGCTCGCGTTTTCTTGGGACGAGCACCGGAAGTCCTCGAGCTCAGCCCGTTTCCTTCGCTGCAAGTGCATTTCCAGTGGTTTCTGACACCGGACGAGCGTTCGCCACTCGTTGGAAGCTTCGGCCATCTTCTGGACCGTTTTGGGTCGCACCACAGTTCCCCCTCCAACGAGCTCGCTTCCCGACCTATACCTCCGGAAAACGTGTCAGGGAGCATGCCAGGAGTGTGGGTTGAAGTCCTCGGAGCACGAGACCCGAAGATCGAAAGACTTATGACCAATACGGAGCAAAGGGAAGAAACCGTCGGGGGACCGCTTTTTACCCCAGGACGAGAAAACTGAGTCCGGGGCATTACCGCTCGCGTTTTCTTGGGACGAGCACCGGAAGTCCTCGAGCTCAGCCCGTTTCCTTCGCTGCAAGTGCATTTCCAGTGGTTTCTGACAACGGACGAGCGTTCGCCACTCGTTGGAAGCTTCGGCCATCTTTTGGACCGTTTTGGGTCGCACCACAGTTCTCCCTCCAACGAGCTCGCTTCCCGACCTATACCTCCGGAAAACGTGTCAGGGAGCATGCCAGGAGTGTGGGTTGAAGTCCTCGGAGCACGAGACCCGAAGATCGAAAGACTTATGACCAATACGGAGCAAAGGGAAGAAACCGTCGGGGGACCGCTTTTTACCCCAGGACGAGAAAACTGAGTCCGGGGCATTACCGCTCGCGTTTTCTTGGGACGAGCACCGGAAGTCCTCGAGCTCAGCCCGTTTCCTTCGCTGCAAGTGCATTTCCAGTGGTTTCTGACAACGGACGAGCGTTCGCCACTCGTTGGAAGCTTCGGCCATCTTTTGGACCGTTTTGGGTCGCACCACAGTTCTCCCTCCAACGAGCTCGCTTCCCGACCTATACCTCCGGAAAACGTGTCAGGGAGCATGCCAGGAGTGTGGGTTGAAGTCCTCGGAGCACGAGACCCGAAGATCGAAAGACTTATGACCAATACGGAGCAAAGGGAAGAAACCGTCGGGGGACCGCTTTTTACCCCAGGACGAGAAAACTGAGTCCGGGGCATTCCCGCTCGCGTTTTCTTGGGACGAGCACTGGAAGTCCTCGAGCTCAGCCCGTTTCCTTCGCTGCAAGTGCATTTCCAGTGGTTTCTGACACCGGACGAGCGTTCGCCACTCGTTGGAAGCTTCGGCCATCTTTTGGACCGTTTTGGGTCGCACCACAGTTCTCCCTCCAACGAGCTCGCTTCCCGACCTATACCTCCGGAAAACGTGTAAGGGAGCATGCCAGGAGTGTGGGTTGAAGTCCTCGGAGCACGAGACCCGAAGATCGAAAGACTTATGACCAATACGGAGAAAAGGGAAGAAACCGTCGGGGGACCGCTTTTTACCCCAGGACGAGAAAACTGAGTCCGGGGCATTCCCGCTCGCGTTTTCTTGGGACGAGCACCGGAAGTCCTCGAGCTCAGCCCGTTTCCTTCGCTGCAAGTGCATTTCCAGTGGTTTCTGACACCGGACGAGCGTTCGCCACTCGTTGGAAGCTTCGGCCATCTTCTGGACCGTTTTGGGTCGCACCACAGTTCCCCCTCCAACGAGCTCGCTTCCCGACCTATACCTCCGGAAAACGTGTCAGGGAGCATGCCAGGAGTGTGGGTTGAAGTCCTCGGAGCACGAGACCCGAAGATCGAAAGACTTATGACCAATACGGAGCAAAGGGAAGAAACCGTCGGGGGACCGCTTTTTACCCCAGGACGAGAAAACTGAGTCCGGGGCATTCCCGCTCGCGTTTTCATGGGACGAGCACCGGAAGTCCTCGAGCTCAGCCCGTTTCCTTCGCTGCAAGTGCATTTCCAGTGGTTTCTGACACCGGACGAGCGTTCGCCACTCGTTGGAAGCTTCGGCCATCTTTTGGATCGTTTTGGGTCGCACCACAGTTCTCCCTCCAACGAGCTCGCTTCCCGACCTATACCTCCGGAAAACGTGTCAGGGAGCATGCCAGGAGTGTGGGTTGAAGTCCTCGGAGCACGAGACCCGAAGATCGAAAGACTTATGACCAATACGGAGCAAAGGGAAGAAACCGTCGGGGGACCGCTTTTTACCCCAGGACGAGAAAACTGAGTCCGGGGCATTACCGCTCGCGTTTTCTTGGGACGAGCACCGGAAGTCCTCGAGCTCAGCCCGTTTCCTTCGCTGCAAGTGCATTTCCAGTGGTTTCTGACAACGGACGAGCGTTCGCCACTCGTTGGAAGCTTCGGCCATCTTTTGGACCGTTTTGGGTCGCACCACATTTTTCCCTCCAACGAGCTCGCTTCCCGACCTATACCTCCGGAAAACGTGTCAGGGAGCATGCCAGGAGTGTGGGTTGAAGTCCTCGGAGCACGAGACCCGAAGATCGAAAGACTTATGACCAATACGGAGCAAAGGGAAGAAACCGTCGGGGGACGGCTTTTTACCCCAGGACGAGAAAACTGAGTCCGGGGCATTCCCGTTCGCGTTTTCTTGGGACGAGCACCGGAAGTCCTCGAGCTCAGCCCGTTTCCTTCGCTGCAAGTGCATTTCCAGTGGTTTCTGACACCGGACGAGCGTTCGCCACTCGTTGGAAGCTTCGGCCATCTTTTGGACCGTTTTGGGTCGCACCACAGTTCTCCCTCCAACGAGCTCGCTTCCCGACCTATACCTCCGGAAAACGTGTCAGGGAGCATGCCAGGAGTGTGGGTTGAAGTCCTCGGAGCACGAGACCCGAAGATCGAAAGACTTATGACCAATACGGAGCAAAGGGAAGAAACCGTCGGGGGACCGCTTTTTACCCCAGGACGAGAAAACTGAGTCCGGGGCATTACCGCTCGCGTTTTCTTGGGACGAGCACCGGAAGTCCTCGAGCTCAGCCCGTTTCCTTCGCTGCAAGTGCATTTCCAGTGGTTTCTGACAACGGACGAGCGTTCGCCACTCGTTGGAAGCTTCGGCCATCTTTTGGACCGTTTTGGGTCGCACCACAGTTCTCCCTCCAACGAGCTCGCTTCCCGACCTATACCTCCGGAAAACGTGTCAGGGAGCATGCCAGGAGTGTGGGTTGAAGTCCTCGGAGCACGAGACCCGAAGATCGAAAGACTTATGACCAATACGGAGCAAAGGGAAGAAACCGTCGGGGGACCGCTTTTTACCCCAGGACGAGAAAACTGAGTCCGGGGCATTACCGCTCGCGTTTTCTTGGGACGAGCACCGGAAGTCCTCGAGCTCAGCCCGTTTCCTTCGCTGCAAGTGCATTTCCAGTGGTTTCTGACACCGGACGAGCGTTCGCCACTCGTTGGAAGCTTCGGCCATCTTTTGGACCGTTTTGGGTCGCACCACAGTTCTCCCTCCAACGAGCTCGCTTCCCGACCTATACCTCCGGAAAACGTGTCAGGGAGCATGCCAGGAGTGTGGGTTGAAGTCCTCGGAGCACGAGACCCGAAGATCGAAAGACTTATGACCAATACGGAGCAAAGGGAAGAAACCGTCGGGGGACCGCTTTTTACCCCAGGACGAGAAAACTGAGTCCGGGGCATTCCCGCTCGCGTTTTCTTGGGACGAGCACCGGAAGTCCTCGAGCTCAGCCCGTTTCCTTCGCTGCAAGTGCATTTCCAGTGGTTTCTGACACCGGACGAGCGTTCGCCACTCGTTGGAAGCTTCGGCCATCTTTTGGACCGTTTTGGGTCGCACCACAGTTCTCCCTCCAACGAGCTCGCTTCCCGACCTATAACTCCGGAAAACGTGTCAGGGAGCATGCCAGGAGTGTGGGTTGAAGTCCTCGGAGCACGAGACCCGAAGATCGAAAGACTTATGACCAATACGGAGCAAAGGGAAGAAACCGTCGGGGGACCGCTTTTTACCCCAGGACGAGAAAACTGAGTCCGGGGCATTCCCGCTCGCGTTTTCATGGGACGAGCACCGGAAGTCCTCGAGCTCAGCCCGTTTCCTTCGCTGCAAGTGCATTTCCAGTGGTTTCTGACACCGGACGAGCGTTCGCCACTCGTTGGAAGCTTCGGCCATCTTTTGGATCGTTTTGGGTCGCACCACAGTTCTCCCTCCAACGAGCTCGCTTCCCGACCTATACTTCCGGAAAACGTGTCAGGGAGCATGCCAGGAGTGTGGGTTGAAGTCCTCGGAGCACGAGACCCGAAGATCGAAAGACTTATGACCAATACGGAGCAAAGGGAAGAAACCGTCGGGGGACCGCTTTTTACCCCAGGACGAGAAAACTGAGTCCGGGGCATTCCCGCTCGCGTTTTCTTGGGACGAGCACCGGAAGTCCTCGAGCTCAGCCCGTTTCCTTCGCTGCAAGTGCATTTCCAGTGGTTTCTGACACCGGACGAGCGTTCGCCACTCGTTGGAAGCTTCGGCCATCTTTTGGACCGTTTTGGGTCGCACCACAGTTCTCCCTCCAACGAGCTCGCTTCCCGACCTATACCTCCGGAAAACGTGTCAGGGAGCATGCCAGGAGTGTGGGTTGAAGTCCTCGGAGCACGAGACCCGAAGATCGAAAGACTTATGACCAATACGGAGCAAAGGGAAGAAACCGTCGGGGGACCGCTTTTTACCCCAGGACGAGAAAACTGAGTCCGGGGCATTCCCGCTCGCGTTTTCTTGGGACGAGCACCGGAAGTCCTCGAGCTCAGCCCGTTTCCTTCGCTGCAAGTGCATTTCCAGTGGTTTCTGACACCGGACGAGCGTTCGCCACTCGTTGGAAGCTTCGGCCATCTTTTGGACCGTTTTGGGTCGCACCACAGTTCTCCCTCCAACGAGCTCGCTTCCCGACCTATACCTCCGGAAAACGTGTCAGGGAGCATGCCAGGAGTGTGGGTTGAAGTCCTCGGAGCACGAGACCCGAAGATCGAAAGACTTATGACCAATACGGAGCAAAGGGAAGAAACCGTCGGGGGACCGCTTTTTACCCCAGGACGAGAAAACTGAGTCCGGGGCATTACCGCTCGCGTTTTCTTGGGACGAGCACCGGAAGTCCTCGAGCTCAGCCCGTTTCCTTCGCTGCAAGTGCATTTCCAGTGGTTTCTGACAACGGACGAGCGTTCGCCACTCGTTGGAAGCTTCGGCCATCTTTTGGACCGTTTTGGGTCGCACCACATTTTTCCCTCCAACGAGCTCGCTTCCCGACCTATACCTCCGGAAAACGTGTCAGGGAGCATGCCAGGAGTGTGGGTTGAAGTCCTCGGAGCACGAGACCCGAAGATCGAAAGACTTATGACCAATACGGAGCAAAGGGAAGAAACCGTCGGGGGACGGCTTTTTACCCCAGGACGAGAAAACTGAGTCCGGGGCATTCCCGCTCGCGTTTTCTTGGGACGAGCACCGGAAGTCCTCGAGCTCAGCCCGTTTCCTTCGCTGCAAGTGCATTTCCAGTGGTTTCTGACACCGGACGAGCGTTCGCCACTCGTTGGAAGCTTCGGCCATCTTTTGGACCGTTTTGGGTCGCACCACAGTTCTCCCTCCAACGAGCTCGCTTCCCGACCTATACCTCCGGAAAACGTGTCAGGGAGCATGCCAGGAGTGTGGGTTGAAGTCCTCGGAGCACGAGACCCGAAGATCGAAAGACTTATGACCAATACGGAGCAAAGGGAAGAAACCGTCGGGGGACCGCTTTTTACCCCAGGACGAGAAAACTGAGTCCGGGGCATTACCGCTCGCGTTTTCTTGGGACGAGCACCGGAAGTCCTCGAGCTCAGCCCGTTTCCTTCGCTGCAAGTGCATTTCCAGTGGTTTCTGACACCGGACGAGCGTTCGCCACTCGTTGGAAGCTTCGGCCATCTTTTGGACCGTTTTGGGTCGCACCACAGTTCTCCCTCCAACGAGCTCGCTTCCCGACCTATACCTCCGGAAAACGTGTCAGGGAGCATGCCAGGAGTGTGGGTTGAAGTCCTCGGAGCACGAGACCCGAAGATCGAAAGACTTATGACCAATACGGAGCAAAGGGAAGAAACCGTCGGGGGACCGCTTTTTACCCCAGGACGAGAAAACTGAGTTCGGGGCATTCCCGCTCGCGTTTTCTTGGGACGAGCACCGGAAGTCCTCGAGCTCAGCCCGTTTCCTTCGCTGCAAGTGCATTTCCAGTGGTTTCTGACACCGGACGAGCGTTCGCCACTCGTTGGAAGCTTCGGCCATCTTTTGGACCGTTTTGGGTCGCACCACAGTTCTCCCTCCAACGAGCTCGCTTCCCGACCTATACCTCCGGAAAACGTGTCAGGGAGCATGCCAGGAGTGTGGGTTGAAGTCCTCGGAGCACGAGACCCGAAGATCGAAAGACTTATGACCAATACGGAGCAAAGGGAAGAAACCGTCGGGGGACCGCTTTTTACCCCAGGACGAGAAAACTGAGTCCGGGGCATTCCCGCTCGCGTTTTCTTGGGACGAGCACCGGAAGTCCTCGAGCTCAGCCCGTTTCCTTCGCTGCAAGTGCATTTCCAGTGGTTTCTGACACCGGACGAGCGATCGCCACTCGTTGGAAGCTTCGGCCATCTTTTGGACCGTTTTGGGTCGCACCACAGTTCTCCCTCCAACGAGCTCGCTTCCCGACCTATACCTCCGGAAAACGTGTCAGGGAGCATGCCAGGAGTGTGGGTTGAAGTCCTCGGAGCACGAGACCCGAAGATCGAAAGACTTATGACCAATACGGAGCAAAGGGAAGAAACCGTCGAAGGACCGCTTTTTACCCCAGGACGAGAAAACTGAGTCCGGGGCATTCCCGCTCGCGTTTTCTTGGGACGAGCACCGGAAGTCCTCGAGCTCAGCCCGTTTCCTTCGCTGCGAGTGCATTTCCAGTTGTTTCTGACACCGGACGAGCGTTCGCCACTCGTTGGAAGCTTCGGCCATCTTTTGGACCGTTTTGGGTCGCACCACAGTTCTCCCTCCAACGAGCTCGCTTCCCGACCTATACCTCCGGAAAACGTGTCAGGGAGCATGCCAGGAGTGTGGGTTGAAGTCCTCGGAGCACGAGACCCGAAGATCGAAAGACTTATGACCAATACGGAGCAAAGGGAAGAAACCGTCGGGGGACCGCTTTTTACCCCAGGACGAGAAAACTGAGTCCGGGGCATTCCCGCTCGTGTTTTCTTGGGACGAGCACCGGAAGTCCTCGAGCTCAGCCCGTTTCCTTCGCTGCAAGTGCATTTCCAGTGGTTTCTGACACCGGACGAGCGTTCGCCACTCGTTGGAAGCTTCGGCCATCTTTTGGACCGTTTTGGGTCGCACCACAGTTCTCCCTCCAACGAGCTCGCTTCCCGACCTATACCTCCGGAAAACGTGTCATGGAGCATGCCAGGAGTGTGGGTTGAAGTCCTCGGAGCACGAGACCCGAAGATCGAAAGACTTATGACCAATACGGAGCAAAGGGAAGAAACCGTCGGGGGACCGCTTTTTACCTAGGACGGGAAAACTGAGTCCGGGGCATTTCCGCTCGCGTTTTCTTGGGACGAGCACCGGAAGTCCTCGAGCTCAGCCCGTTTCCTTCGCTGCAAGTGCATTTCCAGTGGTTTCTGACACCGGACGAGCGTTCGCCACTCGTTGGAAGCTTCGGCCATCTTTTGGACCGTTTTGGGTCGCACCACAGTTCTCCCTCCAACGAGCTCGCTTCCCGACCTATACCTCCGGAAAACGTGTCAGGGAGCATGACAGGAGTGTGGGTTGAAGTCCTCGGAGCACGAGACCCGAAGATCGAAAGACTTATGACCAATACGGAGCAAAGGGAAGAAACCGTCGGGGGACCGCTTTTTACCCCAGGACGAGAAAACTGAGTCCGGGGCATTCCCGCTCGCGTTTTCTTGGGACGAGCACCGGAAGTCCCTGAGCTCAGCCCGTTTCCTTCGCTGCAAGTGCATTTCCAGTGGTTTCTGACACCGGACGAGCGTTCGCCACTCGTTGGAAGCTTCGGCCATCTTTTGGACCGTTTTAGGTCGCACCACAGTTCTCCCTCCAACGAGCTCGCTTCCCGACCTATACCTCCGGAAAACGTGTCAGGGAGCATGCCAGGAGTGTGGGTTGAAGTCCTCGGAGCACGAGACCCGAAGATCGAAAGACTTATGACCAATACGGAGCAAAGGGAAGAAACCGTCGGCGGACCGCTTTTTACCCCAGGACGAGAAAACTGAGTCCGGGGCATTCCCGCTCGCGTTTTCTTGGGACGAGCACCGGAAGTCCTCGAGCTCAGCCCGTTTCCTTCGCTGCAAGTGCATTTCCAGTGGTTTCTGACACCGGACGAGCGTTCGCCACTCGTTGGAAGCTTCGGCCATCTTTTGGACCGTTTTGGGTCGCACCACAGTTCTCCCTCGAACGAGCTCGCTTCCCGACCTATACCTCCGGAAAACGTGTCAGGGAGCATGCCAGGAGTGTGGGTTGAAGTCCTCGGAGCACGAGACCCGAAGATCGAAAGACTTATGACCAATACGGAGCAAAGGGAAGAAACCGTCGGGGGACCGCTTTTTACCCCAGGACGAGAAAACTGAGTCCGGGGCATTCTCGCTCGCGTTTTCTTGGGACGAGCACCGGAAGTCCTCGAGCTCAGCCCGTTTCCTTCGCTGCAAGTGCATTTCCAGTGGTTTCTGACACCGGACGAGCGTTCGCCACTCGTTGGAAGCTTCGGCCATCTTTTGGACCGTTTTGGGTCGCACCACAGTTCTCCCTCCAACGAGCTCGCTTCCCGACCTATACCTCCGGAAAACGTGTCAGGGAGCATGCCAGGAGTGTGGGTTGAAGTCCTCGGAGCACGAGACCCGAAGATCGAAAGACTTATGACCAATACGGAGCAAAGGGAAGAAACCGTCGGGGGACCGCTCTTTACCCCAGGACGAGAAAACTGAGCTCGAGGCATTCCCGCTCGCGTTTTCTTGGGACGAGCACCGGAAGTCCTCGAGCTCAGCCCGTTTCCTTCGCTGCAAGTGCATTTCCAGTGGTTTCTGACACCGGACGAGCGTTCGCCACTCGTTGGAAGCTTCGGCCATCTTTTGGACCGTTTTGGGTCGCACCACAGTTCTCCCTCCAACGAGCTCGCTTCCCGACCTATACCTCCGGAAAACGTGTCAGGGAGCATGCCAGGAGTGTGGGTTGAAGTCCTCGGAGCACGAGACCCGAAGATCGAAAGACTTATGACCAATACGGAGCAAAGGGAAGAAACCGTCGGGGGACCGCTTTTTACCCCAGGACGAGAAAACTGAGTCCGGGGCATTCCCGCTCGCGTTTTCTTGGGACGAGCACCGGAAGTCCTCGAGCTCAGCCCGTTTCCTTCGCTGCAAGTGCATTTCCAGTGGTTTCTGACACCGGACGAGCGTTCGCCACTCGTTGGAAGCTTCGGCCATCTTTTGGACCGTTTTGGGTCGCACCACAGTTCTCCCTCCAACGAGCTCGCTTCCCGACCTATACCTCCGGAAAACGTGTCAGGGAGCATGCCAGGAGTGAGGGTTGAAGCCCTCGGAGCACGAGACCCGAAGATCGAAAGACTTATGACCAATACGGAGCAAAGGGAAGAAACCGTCGGGGGACCGCTTTTTACCCCAGGACGAGAAAACTGAGTCCGGGGCATTCCCGCTCGCGTTTTCTTGGGACGAGCACCGGAAGTCCTCGAGCTCAGCCCGTTTCCTTCGCTGCGAGTGCATTTCCAGTGGTTTCTGACACCGGACGAGCGTTCGCCACTCGTTGGAAGCTTCGGCCATCTTTTGGACCGTTTTGGGTCGCACCACAGTTCTCCCTCCAACGAGCTCGCTTCCCGACCTATACCTCCGGAAAACGTGTCAGGGAGCATGCCAGGAGTGTGGGTTGAAGCCCTCGGAGCACGAGACTCGAAGATCGAAAGACTTATGACCAATACGGAGCAAAGGGAAGAAACCGTCGGGGGACCGCTTTTTACCCCAGGACGAGAAAACTGAGTCCGGGGCATTCCCGCTCGCGTTTTCTTGGGACGAGCACCGGAAGTCCTCGAGCTCAGCCCGTTTCCTTCGCTGCGAGTGCATTTCCAGTGGTTTCTGACACCGGACGAGCGTTCGCCACTCGTTGGAAGCTTCGGCCATCTTTTGGACCGTTTTGGGTCGCACCACAGTTCTCCCTCCAACGAGCTCGCTTCCCGACCTATACCTCCGGAAAACGTGTCAGGGAGCATGCCAGGAGTGTGGGTTGAAGCCCTCGGAGCACGAGACCCGAAGATCGAAAGACTTATGACCAATACGGAGCAAAGGGAAGAAACCGTCGGGGGACCGCTTTTTACCCCAGGACGAGAAAACTGAGTCCGGGGCATTCCCGCTCGCGTTTTCTTGGGACGAGCACCGGAAGTCCTCGAGCTCAGCCCGTTTCCTTCGCTGCGAGTGCATTTCCAGTGGTTTCTGACACCGGACGAGCGTTCGCCACTCGTTGGAAGCTTCGGCCATCTTTTGGACCGTTTTGGGTCGCACCACAGTTCTCCCTCCAACGAGCTCGCTTCCCGACCTATTCCTCCGGAAAACGTGTCAGGGAGCATGCCAGGAGTGTGGGTTGAAGCCCTCGGAGCACGAGACCCGAAGATCGAAAGACTTATGACCAATACGGAGCAAAGGGAAGAAACCGTCGGGGGACCGCTTTTTACCCCAGGACGAGAAAACTGAGTCCGGGGCATTCCCGCTCGCGTTTTCTTGGGACGAGCACCGGAAGTCCTCGAGCTCAGCCCGTTTCCTTCGCTGCAAGGGCATTTCCAGTGGTTTCTGACACCGGACGAGCGTTCGCCACTCGTTGGAAGCTTCGGCCATCTTTTGGACCGTTTTGGGTCGCACCACAGTTCTCCCTCCAACGAGCTCGCTTCCCGACCTATACCTCCGGAAAACGTGTCAGGGAGCATGCCAGGAGTGTGGGTTGAAGTCCTCGGAGCACGAGACCCGAAGATCGAAAGACTTATGACCAATACGGAGCAAAGGGAAGAAACCGTTGGGGGACCGCGTTTTACCCCAGGACGAGAAAACTGAGTCCGGGGCATTCCCGCTCGCGTTTTCTTGGGACGAGCACCGGAAGTCCTCGACCTCAGCCCGTTTCCTTCGCTGCAAGTGCATTTCCAGTGGTTTCTGACACCGGACGAGCGTTCGCCACTCGTTGGAAGCTTCGGCCATCTTTTGGACCGTTTTGGGTCGCACCACAGTTCTCCCTCCAACGAGCTCGCTTCCCGACCTATACCTCCGGAAAACGTGTCAGGGAGCATGCCAGGAGTGTGGGTTGAAGTCCTCGGAGCACGAGACCCGAAGATCGAAAGACTTATGACCAATACGGAGCAAAGGGAAGAAACCGTCGGGGGACCGCTTTTTACCCCAGGACGAGAAAACTGAGTTCGGGGCATTCCCGCTCGCGTTTTCTTGGGACGAGCACCGGAAGTCCTCGAGCTTAGCCCGTTTCCTTCGCTGCAAGTGCATTTCCAGTGGTTTCTGACACCGGACGAGCGTTCGCCACTCGTTGGAAGCTTCGGCCATCTTTTGGACCGTTTTGGGTCGCACCACAGTTCTCCCTCCAACGAGCTCGCTTCCCGACCTATACCTCCGAAAAACGTGTCAGGGAGCATGCCAGGAGTGTGGGTTGAAGTCCTCGGAGCACGAGACCCGAAGATCGAAAGACTTATGACCAATACGGAGCAAAGGGAAGAAACCGTCGGGGGACCGCTTTTTACCCCAGGACGAGAAAACTGAGTCCGGGGCATTCCCGCTCGCGTTTTCTTGGGACGAGCACCGGAAGTCCTCGAGCTCAGCCCGTTTCCTTCGCTGCAAGTGCATTTCCAGTGGTTTCTGACACCGGACGAGCGTTCGCCACTCGTTGGAAGCTTCGGCCATCTTTTGGACCGTTTTGGGTCGCACCACAGTTCTCCCTCCAACGAGCTCGCTTCCCGACCTATACCTCCGGAAAACGTGTCAGGGAGCATGCCAGGAGTGTGGGTTGAAGTCCTCGGAGCACGAGACCCGAAGATCGAAAGACTTATGACCAATACGGAGCAAAGGGAAGAAACCGTCGGGGGACCGCTTTTTACCCCAGGACGAGAAAACTGAGTCCGGGGCATTCCCGCTCGCGTTTTCTTGGGACGAGCACCGGAAGTCCTCGAGCTCAGCCCGTTTCCTTCGCTGCAAGTGCATTTCAAGTTGTTTCGGACACCGGACGAGCGTTCGCCACTCGTTGGAAGCTTCGGCCATCTTTTGGACCGTTTTGGGTCGCACCACAGTTCTCCCTCCAACGAGCTCGCTTCCCGACCTATACCTCCGGAAAACATGTCAGGGAGCATGCCAGGAGTGTGGGTTGAAGTCCTCGGAGCACGAGACCCGAAGATCGAAAGACTTATGACCAATACGGAGCAAAGGGAAGAAACCGTCGGGGGACCGCTTTTTACCCCAGGACGAGAAAACTGAGTCCGGGGCATTCCCGCTCGCGTTTTCTTGGGACGAGCACCGGAAGTCCTCGAGCTCAGCCCGTTTCCTTCGCTGCAAGTGCATTTCCAGTGGTTTCTGACACCGGACGAGCGTTCGCCACTCGTTGGAAGCTTCGGCCATATTTTGGACCGTTTTGGGTCGCACCACAGTTCTCCCTCGAACGAGCTCGCTTCCCGACCTATACCTCCGGAAAACGTGTCAGGGAGCATGCCTGGAGTGTGGGTTGAAGTCCTCGGAGCACGAGACCCGAAGATCGAAAGACTTATGACCAATACGGAGAAAAGGGAAGAAACCATCGGGGGACCGCTTTTTACCCCAGGACGAGAAAACTGAGTCTGGGGCATTCCCGCTCGCGTTTTCTTGGGACGAGCACCGGAAGTCCTCGACCTCAGCCCGTTTCCTTCGCTGCAAGTGCATTTCCAGTGGTTTCTGACACCGGACGAGCGTTCGCCACTCGTTGGAAGCTTCGGCCATATTTTGGACCGTTTTGGGTCGCACCACAGTTCTCCCTCGAACGAGCTCGCTTCCCGACCTATACCTCCGGAAAACGTGTCAGGGAGCATGCCTGGAGTGTGGGTTGAAGTCCTCGGAGCACGAGACCCGAAGATCGAAAGACTTATGACCAATACGGAGCAAAGGGAAGAAACCGTCGGGGGACCGCTTTTTACACCAGGACGAGAAAACTGAGTCCGGGGCATTCCCGCTCGCGTTTTCTTGGGACGAGCACCGGAAGTCCTCGAGCTCAGCCCGTTTCCTTCGCTGCGAGTGCATTTCCAGTGGTTTCTGACACCGGACGAGCGTTCGCCACTCGTTGGAAGCTTCGGCCATCTTTTGGACCGTTTTGGGTCGCACCACAGTTCTCCCTCCAACGAGCTCGCTTCCCGACCTATACCTCCGGAAAACGTGTCAGGGAGCATGCCAGGAGTGTGGGTTGAAGTCCTCGGAGCACGAGACCCGAAGATCGAAAGACTTATGACCAATACGGAGCAAAGGGAAGAAACCGTCGGGGGACCGCTTTTTACCCCAGGACGAGAAAACTGAGTCCGGGGCATTCCCGCTCGCGTTTTCTTGGGACGAGCACCGGAAGTCCTCGAGCTCAGCCCGTTTCCTTCGCTGCAAGTGCATTTCCAGTGGTTTCTGACACCGGACGAGCGTTCGCCACTCGTTGGAAGCTTCGGCCATCTTTTGGACCGTTTTGGGTCGCACCACAGTTCTCCCTCCAACGAGCTCGCTTCCCGACCTATACCTCCGGAAAACGTGTCAGGGAGCATGCCAGGAGTGTGGGTTGAAGCCCTCGGAGCACGAGACCCGAAGATCGAAAGAGTTATGACCAATACGGAGCAAAGGGAAGAAACCGTCGGGGGACCGCTTTTTACCCCAGGACGAGAAAACTGAGTCCGGGGCATTCCCGCTCGCGTTTTCTTGGGACGAGCACCGGAAGTCCTCGAGCTCAGCCCGTTTCCTTCGCTGCGAGTGCATTTCCAGTGGTTTCTGACACCGGACGAGCGTGTTGGGTTTTATGTCCTAAAACTCGTAGATAGTAAATATAATCAATTGACCGTCATTAATAAAGTATTTTATTATTTAATTTCAATAAGTGTTATTGATTATTTTATTAGTTTTGTCTTAATAACCCAAATCCAATAAACTAACATCCTAAGCTGTTTGATGAGTCTTGAACAGTATGTAGAGACATACAGGGATTAATGTTCAAGATCAGCTTAAAGAGTCTATAGTATAGGGTTAAGGTTGGGTACCTTATCCTGTTAACACTATGGATACGGCTCACTTTGTATTTGATACAGACACATTGATCAAATGCGTTCATGTATGTGACATGCGAGTGAGGGTATCCTATGCAATGAGTTTGCATAAGACTGGACCACGAAATAGTAATCACTAGATGTAACTCCGTTAACTAGTTGGATTGCTATTTCATTAGGATGACCTAGGTAACTTAGTCTTAATCCTGAGTGTATTATGAACTCCTGTTTGCGAGGGATTGTCCTTTGATTTATACGAGTGAGAGTGGCCAGATTGCCGACTCAATATTCTTATCATTTTGGGGACAATACCGAGTGGAGAGCTGGGAACATAATCACACAAGATGGAATTCACTCCTTCCCACCTTTAGGGTAAGTAGATAAGTGTTCCCTTAAATGGTGTCTCCGAGACTTGAACAAAGGGCCCTACCCTCTTAATGGCACGAGAGGGGTTTCTGTTTAGTGGTTGGACCATAAACAGGTTGTTCATTAGAGGAGCACTGGTATTTAAGGACCAGAGGTAACCCAGGGGTAAAACGGTAATTTGACCCAGCTGGAGTTACGAACACTTGTGAAGGACTAACTTACTGGTATTGGTCTATATCCGTGGACACAGAAATATATCTACAGTGAGAAGAGTTCAGCTGTGAGTCTTTAGTGGAGTGTACACACAGTTAACGAATATTGATTAATGTGGTTAATGAGTTTAGCCAATTAATCTCATATCGTTGTAGCTTCTGATCTGTAGGTCCATTAGGTCCCCTTCCTAGCTCATAAAGAGTAATGAGATTTATTTATATTGGTTGTAATTTGAAATGTTCAAATTTACTTGGGAATTAATATAATGTATATTGATACATTATAATATAAAGTTTATATTTTAATTAGACTTTATTATATAAATTTAATTTTGGATATGATTCAAAATTAAATTATGAGAGAATAAAATATTTGAATAAGTTCAAATATCAGTTTAATGTGAATTAGATTCATATTAAAACTATAAGTTAAAATTTAATGTGTATATGATACATATTAAAACTATAAGTTATGAGAGAAATTTATATTTGAATATGATTCAAATTATGGATTAAATTAAATATAAGATATTTAATTTAGAAATTAATTAATTGGAGCATTAATTAATAGTTTTGTTTAATTTGATTTAATTAAATTTGATTTAATTAAATTAATTAAATTAAAACTATAGGTTATGTGAGAGATATTCATTTAAATATGATTTAAATGAAATATTAATTAAATATGATTTAATTATTTAATTATTTATTTAATTAATATAATTAATATAATTAATTAATTAATTAATATTAATTTAATATTAATTTATTTAATAAGGAACGTGGGTGGTTTTCCCACGTTCCCAATTATTCTCTCTAACTTCCCTCTTCTTCCGACTGAAGAAGAGGGAATTTTTGCGTAACAATTTTTTTTTTTTTTCTCTCAAACGGGAGAGAGTTCTGCGAAGAAGTCTATCCATTCTCTCTAAAAAAAAAAAAAAAAAAAAAATCTCTCCATTCCCTTATTCCAATTTTGGTTCCCACAAACCATCTCAATCAGAGAATAGGAAGGTTTTCAAGTGGTGGTGCCCCAAAAATTTGGTGATTGGCAGATTCAGAGTCGTCAACGAGCGTAAGTTTTATTCTCTGTAATTTTTTAAAGCATGTTTAATCAATATTTTATGCCAATGTATTGGTATTTTTAAGGTTCTAATTAAAATTGAGTTTCTGTATATTTTCCGCTGTAAAGGGTTTTCATCCCTTCAATTGGTATCAGAGCCATCTCAGTTTTAATTGAGAATTTTAAAAATTTGCATTGGTTAGGTGGGATCTCTGCATTATGAATGTGGTTTTTGCAATTGAATGTTTCTGTAATTTTGGCCATAGATTTACTGTTTTGATAAGATCAAAATGTAAAGGCCCCTGCGTTTTTGGGCATTTTAATTTGTAAATCTGTAATTTAGAGTCCAATTTTTGGATTCGGGGTGTTTTTCTGAGTTTTTTGACACCAAATTTGCCCAAAACGGACACCCGGAAGGCCATCAACGAGAGTTTTTCGATTCTGTACGAAAACCGAGAAAAAAAAAAAAAAAAAAAAAAAAAAAAAAAAAAAAAAATCCGCGGCTGGAGGTTGAAGAAGGGATGACGTCATCGTGACGTCACTGGATGTACGGACGGCTCCCGCGGCTCGGCTCGGCGGCACTTGTACGGACGGCTCGGGTGTACGGACGGCTCGGCTCGGGGGTGTACGGACGGCTCGGCTCGGGGGTGTACGGACGGCTCGGCTCGGGGGTGTACGGACGGCTCGGCTCGGGGGTGTACGGACGGCTCGGCTCGGCTGTACGGACGGCTCGGCGCGGTCGGCTCGGTTCGACTCCGATTTTTTCATATGGTGCCGGTTCAAGGGGTTTTGGGCCGGTTCTTCCTATTTTAGGCCGGTTCAAGCATTTTTTAGCCGGTTTGAAGTTTTTTGAAGGTTTTGAGGCCGGTTTTGGAGCTTTGAAAGCACTTTTAGGATTTTTTAAGGCTTTATTATTGTAATTATTGCTTTATTTTATCCTAGAGGCCAATTTTACAGGTTCAATTGTTATTTAATGCTTTATGGATGTCATTTAGATGAATCCCACCTTAGGTTAAGCATGTTCATGCATTTTTATATATTATAAATGTTATAATGTATGGTTTTAATGCATGATTATGAATTTCATGAGTAATTTAAAATATGTTGATATTTTAAATATATGAAATTGAATAAGCATGATGCATGACATTACTTAGTTAAATATAATTTGTTATATTTAAATTAATGTATTGTGTATGCTTGATTGTTTTTCATATTTTTTAATATAATTGTTATATTAATAAAAGATGAAAATTAATTTGCATTGTGCATATTACATCCATAGTTTAATATAATTGTTATATTAATATAATGTATGCATGTAATATGGTTTTATTTAATTATAATTTGATTTTAATTATTTAAACCATAGTATGTATGATTATATGGCTAATTAACTAATTTTATAATAGTTATAAAATTTGATTATTAGAAACCGTCAACCTATAATAAAGAGTTGCATGCAAACGTAGGATCTTAGGATTAATTTGGTTTAATTTTAAATTGTTTAAAATTAAATAGACCTAAGATCACATTAATTCTAATAGGATTAGAATTAAGTCTTATTTTTAGTTTAATGAAACTAAATAGGACAAATAGGATTTTAAGGTTATAAGGGAACTCCACCGGTAAAGTTCTGTCTAAGGCTGGGGGTACTTAAGTTGACGGTTTACGGAACACCTCCTACCTGGGAACTGACCCGGAACCGGCGTTGAATTAACCTTATTCCTATTAGCATAAGATGTCACTAGGTAAATTAAATGGTTTAATACACCTAGAAACTTTAGTGTAAAGTTTTATTATAAGTGTTATAATAAGAATAGACTTAGTTAGATTCATTTAGCCGGAATTTAGCTAAGTGCAACTAAACCTAAATTAATAGAACATTTTAGTGGGAGAAAAATGGTATATATGATATATCAATTTTTATTTTTGCTTTCACGTCCCTAAGAGTTCACACGTGAGATCCATACTCGGCTTCGTGTCGCCCTGGGCGCGGCCTCCTTTCGGAAAGTGTTTGTATGGGTCAATAACAAGGTGAATAGGGGAAATGTTCATAGTAAGTGGGAGAAGGACGCGTGTCAACGTATCCTACGGTCTCCTCCATTAGGTTGCACCGTGAGATTTCTATGATCCGCCTGCGTGTCGTCCTGGAGCGACCATCCCTTCGGAGGGCTTGATCATATAAGTCGGAACATCGCAAACTCCAGAAATGGATAGGATTTCTTAGGTTAATCTTCAACAGTTGTCTTTCCTAAACGGTAGCCTGTTGAAGCGTACCTCTGGGATCTGAAAATGGTAGGGTCACACTTACGGGATGAATTAAGTTAGTTAATGAATCCTTGACCGAACAACGATAGCTAAGAACTATAGGAATAAGAGTTATTCTGGTATTAGTAATTAGTTGAGATTGTCTCAATTCAGAAGAAGAGTAATTGATCACCCTTCGGTGATTTTTGTTCTAAACTTCTGAAGTATCGTTGCAAAAACTAAATCATTAGTTTTATTAGGGTTCTTTGATTGTTTGTTTTTGCTGAATTGATTGGATTGTTTTATGTAATGGGTTAAGACAAAGATAACTAATATGGTCAATTGTTTGCTATTTCAGCATGTCTTCCTCAATTATTGCATTGCTTAAAAAAGATCAATTAACCGGTGAAAATTATGCGACGTGGAAATCGAAACTGAATATGATTTTAGTTATCGTTGATCTAAGCTTCGTCTTAATGGAGGAATGTCCTCTTTTCCCCACTAAACATGCATCCCAAAGTGTTAGGGATGCATATGACCGTTGGACAAAGGCCAATGACAAGGCTCGCCTCCACATCTTGGCTAGTATGTCTGACATACTAAGCAAGAAACATGAGATCATGGTCACTGCACGTCAGATCATGGACTCTCTTAGAGAGATGTTTGGCCAACCGTCCATTCAGATCAAACAAGAGGCAAATGTTGCCCATTCTAAGAGGAGGTTTGTACCTTCACCTTCTGGATCTGAGAAAATTCAAAAGAGGAAAGAAGGGAAAGGGAAAGGTCCTACTATTGCTGTTGAGGACAAAGGGAAGGCTAAGGTAGCCATCAAGAGGAAATGTTTTCACTGCAATGTTGATGAGCATTGGAAAACAAATTGCCCTAAGTACCTTGTTAAGAAGAAAGAAAAGGAAGGTAAATATGATTTACTTGTCTTGGAAACATGTTTAGTGGAAAATGACCAAAATGCCTGGATACTTGATTCAGGGGCCACTAACCATGTTTGTTCTTCTTTACAAGAAACTAGTTCCTTCAAGCAGCTTGAGGACAGTGAGATGACACTCAAGGTTGGAACGGGAGATGTCATTTCAGCTCGTGCAGTGGGAGATGCTAAGTTGTTTTTCGGAAATAAATTCATGTTTTTGGAAAACTTGTACATAGTTCCTAAAATTAAAAGGAACTTAGTTTCCGTTTCTTGTCTTATTGAACATATGTACTCAATTAATTTTTCTATGAATGAAGCGTTCATTTATAAGAATGGTGTACATATTTGTTCAGCTAAGCTTGAAAACAACTTGTATGTATTAAGACCTAATGAAGCAAAAGCAGTTTTAAATCATGAGATGTTTAGAACTGCTAATACTCAAAATAAAAGGCAAAGAATTTCTCCAAATAACAATACCTATCTTTGGCATTTAAGATTAGGTCACATAAATCTCGATCGGATCGGGAGATTGGTAAAGAATGGACTTCTAAACAAGTTAAAAGATGTTTCATTACCTCCATGTGAATCTTGTCTTGAAGGTAAAATGACAAAGAGACCTTTTACTGGAAAAGGTTATAGAGCCAAAGAGCCTTTAGAACTTATACATTCAGACCTCTGTGGTCCGATGAATGTAAAAGCTAGAGGGGGTTTTGAATACTTCATCTCTTTTATAGATGATTATTCTAGGTATGGTTATTTATACTTAATGGAGCATAAGTCTGAAGCTCTTGAAAAGTTCAAGGAATATAAGACTGAAGTTGAAAATCTATTAAGTAAAAAGATTAAAATACTTCGATCTGATCGAGGTGGAGAGTACATGGATTTGAGATTTCAGGACTATATGATAGAACATGGAATCCAATCCCAACTCTCAGCACCTGGTACACCTCAACAAAATGGTGTATCAGAGAGGAGAAATAGAACCTTGTTAGACATGGTTCGTTCAATGATGAGTTACGCTCAATTGCCTAGCTCGTTTTGGGGGTATGCAGTAGAGACTGCAGTTCATATCTTGAACAATGTTCCCTCGAAGAGTGTTTCTGAAACACCTTTCGAGCTATGGAGAGGACGTAAACCTAGTTTAAGTCATTTCAGAATTTGGGGTTGTCCAGCACACGTATTAGTGACAAATCCCAAGAAGTTGGAACCTCGTTCAAGGTTATGCCAATTTGTTGGTTACCCTAAAGAGACGAGAGGTGGTCTATTCTTTGATCCACAAGAAAATAGAGTGTTTGTATCGACAAATGCTACTTTCTTGGAAGAAGACCACATGAGAAATCATAAACCACGAAGCAAATTAGTATTAAGTGAAGCTACTGATGAATCAACAAGGGTTGTTGATGAAGTTGGTCCCTCATCAAGGGTTGATGAAACCACCACATCAGGTCAATCTCATCCTTCTCAATCGTTGAGAATGCCTCGACGCAGTGGGAGGGTTGTATCACAACCTAACCGCTATTTGGGTTTAACTGAAACTCAAGTTGTCATACCAGATGATGGTGTTGAGGATCCATTGTCCTATAAACAGGCAATGAATGATGTAGATAAGGACCAATGGGTCAAAGCCATGGACCTTGAAATGGAGTCTATGTACTTCAATTCAGTGTGGGAGCTTGTAGATCTACCTGAAGGGGTAAAACCTATAGGGTGCAAATGGATCTATAAGAGAAAGAGAGATTCAGCTGGGAAGGTACAGACCTTTAAAGCTAGACTTGTGGCAAAAGGGTATACCCAAAGGGAAGGGGTTGACTATGAGGAAACTTTCTCTCCTGTTGCTATGTTAAAGTCTATAAGGATTCTCTTGTCCATCGCCACATTTTATGATTATGAAATATGGCAAATGGATGTCAAGACTGCTTTTCTGAATGGCAATCTTGAAGAGAGTATCTTTATGTCTCAGCCCGAGGGGTTCATAACCCAAGGTCAAGAGCAAAAAGTTTGCAAGCTGAATCGATCCATTTATGGGTTGAAACAAGCATCAAGATCTTGGAACATTAGGTTTGATACTGCAATCAAATCCTATGGTTTTGACCAGAATGTTGATGAACCTTGTGTATATAAGAAAATCAACAAAGGAAAAGTAGCTTTCTTAGTACTTTATGTGGACGATATCCTCCTCATTGGGAATGATGTGGGTTACCTTACTGACGTTAAAGCTTGGCTAGCAGCCCAATTCCAAATGAAAGATTTAGGAGAGGCACAATATGTTCTTGGGATCCAAATCATAAGGGATCGTAAGAACAAAACGCTAGCACTGTCTCAAGCAACCTATATCGACAAATTGTTGGTTCGATATTCGATGCAGAACTCTAAGAAGGGTTTATTACCTTTCAGGCATGGAGTTCACTTGTCTAAGGAACAGAGTCCTAAGACACCTCAAGAAGTTGAGGATATGAGACGTATTCCCTATGCCTCAGCTGTGGGCAGCTTAATGTATGCTATGCTCTGCACTAGGCCAGACATTTGTTATGCAGTGGGAATAGTCAGTAGGTATCAGTCCAACCCAGGGTTAGACCATTGGACGGCGGTTAAAATTGTTCTCAAGTATCTTAGGAGAACGAGAGACTACATGCTTGTGTATGGAGCTAAGGATTTGATCCTTACAGGATACACTGATTCTGATTTCCAAACCGATAAGGATTCTAGGAAATCCACATCGGGATCAGTGTTCACCCTAAATGGGGGAGCTGTAGTATGGCGTAGCATCAAGCAAGGATGCATTGCAGACTCTACAATGGAGGCTGAATACGTCGCTGCTTGTGAAGCAGCAAAAGAAGCAGTTTGGCTTAGGAAGTTCCTACATGATTTGGAAGTTGTTCCAAATATGAACTTGCCCATCACTCTATATTGTGATAACAGTGGGGCAGTAGCCAATTCTAAAGAACCTCGCAGCCATAAACGAGGGAAACACATAGAGAGGAAGTATCATCTGATACGGGAGATTGTGCAACGAGGGGATGTGATCGTCACCAAGATCGCTTCGGAGCACAACATTGCTGATCCATTTACGAAGACTCTCACGGCTAAAGTGTTCGAGGGTCATCTAGAAAGTCTAGGTCTACGAGATATGTACATTAGGTAACCTAGGGCAAGTGGGAGATGTGTAATGGGTATGATGATGCCCTAGTTTATTGTATTTGTATATATACGTTTTATGTAATATACTTGTACATTTTACCATTTCCAATGTTTGAGGATTACTCTACTATGTACATCCCATAAGGACTAGAGTTTTAGTCCAAGTGGGAGTTTGTTGGGTTTTATGTCCTAAAACTCGTAGATAGTAAATATAATCAATTGACCGTCATTAATAAAGTATTTTATTATTTAATTTCAATAAGTGTTATTGATTATTTTATTAGTTTTGTCTTAATAACCCAAATCCAATAAACTAACATCCTAAGCTGTTTGATGAGTCTTGAACAGTATGTAGAGACATACAGGGATTAATGTTCAAGATCAGCTTAAAGAGTCTATAGTATAGGGTTAAGGTTGGGTACCTTATCCTGTTAACACTATGGATACGGCTCACTTTGTATTTGATACAGACACATTGATCAAATGCGTTCATGTATGTGACATGCGAGTGAGGGTATCCTATGCAATGAGTTTGCATAAGACTGGACCACGAAATAGTAATCACTAGATGTAACTCCGTTAACTAGTTGGATTGCTATTTCATTAGGATGACCTAGGTAACTTAGTCTTAATCCTGAGTGTATTATGAACTCCTGTTTGCGAGGGATTGTCCTTTGATTTATACGAGTGAGAGTGGCCAGATTGCCGACTCAATATTCTTATCATTTTGGGGACAATACCGAGTGGAGAGCTGGGAACATAATCACACAAGATGGAATTCACTCCTTCCCACCTTTAGGGTAAGTAGATAAGTGTTCCCTTAAATGGTGTCTCCGAGACTTGAACAAAGGGCCCTACCCTCTTAATGGCACGAGAGGGGTTTCTGTTTAGTGGTTGGACCATAAACAGGTTGTTCATTAGAGGAGCACTGGTATTTAAGGACCAGAGGTAACCCAGGGGTAAAACGGTAATTTGACCCAGCTGGAGTTACGAACACTTGTGAAGGACTAACTTACTGGTATTGGTCTATATCCGTGGACACAGAAATATATCTACAGTGAGAAGAGTTCAGCTGTGAGTCTTTAGTGGAGTGTACACACAGTTAACGAATATTGATTAATGTGGTTAATGAGTTTAGCCAATTAATCTCATATCGTTGTAGCTTCTGATCTGTAGGTCCATTAGGTCCCCTTCCTAGCTCATAAAGAGTAATGAGATTTATTTATATTGGTTGTAATTTGAAATGTTCAAATTTACTTTGGGAATTAATATAATGTATATTGATACATTATAATATAAAGTTTATATTTTAATTAGACTTTATTATATAAATTTAATTTTGGATATGATTCAAAATTAAATTATGAGAGAATAAAATATTTGAATAAGTTCAAATATCAGTTTAATGTGAATTAGATTCATATTAAAACTATAAGTTAAAATTTAATGTGTATATGATACATATTAAAACTATAAGTTATGAGAGAAATTTATATTTGAATATGATTCAAATTATGGATTAAATTAAATATAAGATATTTAATTTAGAAATTAATTAATTGGAGCATTAATTAATAGTTTTGTTTAATTTGATTTAATTAAATTTGATTTAATTAAATTAATTAAATTAAAACTATAGGTTATGTGAGAGATATTCATTTAAATATGATTTAAATGAAATATTAATTAAATATGATTTAATTATTTAATTATTTATTTAATTAATATAATTAATATAATTAATTAATTAATTAATATTAATTTAATATTAATTTATTTAATAAGGAACGTGGGTGGTTTTCCCACGTTCCCAATTATTCTCTCTAACTTCCCTCTTCTTCCGACTGAAGAAGAGGGAATTTTTGCGTAACAATTTTTTTTTTTTTTCTCTCAAACGGGAGAGAGTTCTGCGAAGAAGTCTATCCATTCTCTCTAAAAAAAAAAAAAAAAAAAAATCTCTCCATTCCCTTATTCCAATTTTGGTTCCCACAAACCATCTCAATCAGAGAATAGGAAGGTTTTCAAGTGGTGGTGCCCCAAAAATTTGGTGATTGGCAGATTCAGAGTCGTCAACGAGCGTAAGTTTTATTCTCTGTAATTTTTTAAAGCATGTTTAATCAATATTTTATGCCAATGTATTGGTATTTTTAAGGTTCTAATTAAAATTGAGTTTCTGTATATTTTCCGCTGTAAAGGGTTTTCATCCCTTCAGAGCGTTCGCCACTCGTTGGAAGCTTCGGCCATCTTTTGGACCGTTTTGGGTCGCACCACAGTTCTCCCTCCAACGAGCTCGCTTCCCGACCTATACCTCCGGAAAACGTGTCAGGGAGCATGCCAGGAGTGTGGGTTGAAGTCCTCGGAGCACGAGACCCGAAGATCGAAAGACTTATGACCAATACGGAGCAAAGGGAAGAAACCGTCGGGGGACCGCTTTTTACCCCAGGACGAGAAAACTGAGTCCGGGGCATTCCCGCTCGCGTTTTCTTGGGACGAGCACCGGAAGTCCTCGAGCTCAGCCCGTTTCCTTCGCTGCAAGTGCATTTCCAGTGGTTTCTGACACCGGACTAGCGTTCGCCACTCGTTGGAAGCTTCGGCCATATTTTGGACCGTTTTGGGTCGCACCACAGTTCTCCCTCGAACGAGCTCGCTTCCCGACCTATACCTCCGGAAAACGTGTCAGGGAGCATGCCTGGAGTGTGGGTTGAAGTCCTCGGAGCACGAGACCCGAAGATCGAAAGACTTATGACCAATACGGAGCAAAGGGAAGAAACCGTCGGGGGATCGCTTTTTACCCCAGGACGAGAAATATGAGTCCGGGGCATTCCCGCTCGCGTTTTCTTGGGACGAGCACCGGAAGTCCTCGAGCTCAGCCCGTTTCCTTCGCTGCAAGTGCATTTCCAGTGGTTTCTGACACCGGACGAGCGTTCGCCACTCGTTGGAAGCTTCGGCCATCTTTTGGACCGTTTTGGGTCGCACCACAGTTCTCCCTCCAACGAGCTCGCTTCCCGACCTATACCTCCGGAAAACGTGTCAGGGAGCATGCCTGGAGTGTGGGTTGAAGTCCTCGGAGCACGAGACCCGAAGATCGAAAGACTTATGACCAATACGGAGCAAAGGGAAGAAACCGTCGGGGGACCGCTTTTTACCCCAGGACGAGAAAACTGAGTCCGGGGTATTCCCGCTCGCGTTTTCTTGGGACGAGCACCGGAAGTCCTCGAGCTCAGCCCGTTTCCTTCGCTGCAAGTGCATTTCCAGTGGTTTCTGACACCGGACGAGCGTTCGCCACTCGTTGGAAGCTTCGGCCATCTTTTGGACCGTTTTGGGTCGCACCACAGTTCTCCCTCCAACGAGCTCGCTTCCCGACCTATACCTCCGGAAAACGTGTCAGGGAGCATGCCAGGAGTGTGGGTTGAAGTCCTCGGAGCACGAGACCCGAAGATCGAAAGACTTATGACCAATACGGAGCAAAGGGAAGAAACCGTCGGGGGACCGCTTTTTACACCACGACGAGAAAACTGAGTCCGGGGCATTCCCGCTCGCGTTTTCTTGGGACGAGCACCGGAAGTCCTCGAGCTCAGCCCGTTTCCTTCGCTGCAAGTGCATTTCCAGTGGTTTCTGACACCGGACGAGCGTTCGCCACTCGTTGGAAGCTTCGGCCATCTTTTGGACCGTTTTGGGTCGCACCACAGTTCTACCTCCAACGAGCTCGCTTCCCGACCTATACCTCCGGAAAATGTGTCAGGGAGCATGCCAGGAGTGTGGGTTGAAGTCCTCGGAGCACGAGACCCGAAGATCGAAAGACTTATGACCAATACGGAGCAAAGGGAAGAAACCGTCGGGGGACCGCTTTTTACCCCAGGACGAGAAAACTGAGTCCGGGGCATTCCCGCTCGCGTTTTCTTGGGACGAGCACCGGAAGTCCTCGAGCTCAGCCCGTTTCCTTCGCTGCGAGTGCATTTCCAGTGGTTTCTGACACCGGACGAGCGTTCGCCACTCGTTGGAAGCTTCGGCCATCTTTTGGACCGTTTTGGGTCGCACCACAGTTCTCCCTCCAACGAGCTCGCTTCCCGACCTATACCTCCGGAAAACGTGTCAGGGAGCATGCCAGGAGTGTGGGTTGAAGTCCTCGGAGCACGAGACCCGAAGATCGAAAGACTTATGACCAATACGGAGCAAAGGGAAGAAACCGTCGGGGGACCGCTTTTTACCCCAGGACGAGAAAACTGAGTCCGGGGCATTCCCGCTCGCGTTTTCTTGGGACGAGCACCGGAAGTCCTCGAGCTCAGCCCGTTTCCTTCGCTGCAAGTGCATTTCCAGTGGTTTCTGACACCGGACGAGCGTTCGCCACTCGTTGGAAGCTTCGGCCATCTTTTGGACCGTTTTGGGTCGCACCACAGTTCTCCCTCCAACGAGCTCGCTTCCCGACCTATACCTCCGGAAAACGTGTCAGGGAGCATGCCAGGAGTGTGGGTTGAAGTCCTCGGAGCACGAGACCCGAAGATCGAAAGACTTATGACCAATACGGAGCAAAGGGAAGAAACCGTCGGGGGACCGCTTTTTACCCCAGGACGAGAAAACTGAGTCCGGGGCATTCCCGCTCGCGTTTTCTTGGGACGAGCACCGGAAGTCCTCGACCTCAGCCCGTTTCCTTCGCTGCAAGTGCATTTCCAGTGGTTTCTGACACCGGACGAGCGTTCGCCACTCGTTGGAAGCTTCGGCCATCTTTTGGACCGTTTCGGGTCGCACCACAGCCCTCCAACGAGCTCGCTTCCCGACATATACCTCCGGAAAACGTGTCAGGGAGCATGCCAGGAGTGTGGGTTGAAGTCCTCGGAGCACGAGACGCGAAGATCGAAAGACTTATGACCAATACGGAGCAAAGGGAAGAAACCGTCGGGGGACCGCTTTTTACCCCAGGACGAGAAAACTGAGTCCGGAGCATTCCCGCTCGCGTTTTCTTGGGACGAGCACCGGAAGTCCTCGAGCTCAACCCGTTTCCTTCGCTGCAAGTGCATTTCCAGTGGTTTCTGACACCGGACGAGCGTTCGCCACTCGTTGGAAGCTTCGGCCATCTTTTGGACCGTTTTGGGTCGCACCACAGTTCTTTCTCCAACGAGCTCGCTTCCCGACCTATACCTCCGGAAAACGTGTCAGGGAGCATGCCAGGAGTGTGGGTTGAAGTCCTCGGAGCACGAGACCCGAAGATCGAAAGACTTATGACCAATACGGAGCAAAGGGAAGAAACCGTCGGGGGACCGCTTTTTACCCCAGGACGAGAAAACTGAGTCCGGGGCATTCCCGCTCGCGTTTTCTTGGGACGAGCACCGGAAGTCCTCGAGCTCAGCCCGTTTCCTTCGCTGCAAGTGCATTTCCAGTGGTTTCTGACACCGGACGAGCGTTCGCCACTCGTTGGAAGCTTCGGCCATCTTTTGGACCGTTTTGGGTCGCACCACAGTTCTCCCTCCAACGAGCTCGCTTCCCGACCTATACCTCCGGAAAACGTGTCAGGGAGCATGCCAGGAGTGTGGGTTGAAGTCCTCGGAGCACGAGACCCGAAGATCGAAAGACTTATGACCAATACGGAGCAAAGGGAAGAAACCGTCGGGGGATCGCTTTTTACCCCAGGACGAGAAAACTGAGTCCGGGGCATTCCCGCTCGCGTTTTCTTGGGACGAGCACCGGAAGTCCTCGAGCTCAGCCCGTTTCCTTCGCTGCAAGTGCATTTCCAGTGGTTTCTGACACCGGACGAGCGTCCGCCACTCGTTGGAACTTCGGCCATCTTTTGGACCGTTTTGGGTCGCACCACAGTTCTCCCTCCAACGAGCTCGCTTCCCGACCTATACCTCCGGAAAACGTGTCAGGGAGCATGCCAGGAGTGTGGGTTGAAGTCCTCGGAGCACGAGACCCGAAGATCGAAAGACTTATGACCAATATGGAGCAAAGGGAAGAAACCGTCGGTGGACCGCTTTTTACCCCAGGACGAGAAGACTGAGTCCGGGGCATTCCCGCTCGCGTTTTCTTGGGACGAGCACCGGAAGTCCTCGAGCTCAGCCCGTTTCCTTCGCTGCAAGTGCATTTCCAGTGGTTTCTGACACCGGACGAGCGTTCGCCACTCGTTGGAAGCTTCGGCCATCTTTTGGACCGTTTTGGGTCGCACCACAGTTCTCCCTCCAACGAGCCCGCTTCCTGACCTATACCTCCGGAAAACGTGTCAGGGAGCATGCCAGGAGTGTGGGTTGAAGTCCTCGGAGCACGAGACCCGAAGATCGAAAGACTTATGACCAATACGGAGCAAAGGGAAGAAACCGTCGGGGGACCGCTTTTTACCCCAGGACGAGAAGACTGAGTCCGGGGCATTCCCGCTCGCGTTTTCTTGGGACGAGCACCAGAAGTCCTAGAGCTCAGCCCGTTTCCTTCGCTACAAGTGCATTTTCAGTGGTTTCTGACACCGGACGAGCGTTCGCCACTCGTTGGAAGCTTCGGCCATCTTTTGGACCGTTTTGGGTCGCACCACAGTTCTCCCTCCAACGAGCTCGCTTCCCGACCTATACCTCTGGAAAACGTGTCAGGGAGCATGCCAGGAGTGTGGGTTGAAGTCCTCGGAGCACGAGACCCGAAGATCGAAAGACTTATGACCAATACGGAGCAAAGGGAAGAAACCGTCGGGGGACCGCTTTTTACCCAAGGACGAGAAAACTGAGTCCGGGGCATTCCCGCTCGCGTTTTCTTTTGACGAGCACCGGAAGTCCTCGAGCTCAGCCCGTTTCCTTCGCTGCAAGTGCATTTCCAGTGGTTTCTGACACCGGACGAGCGTTCGCCACTCGTTGGAAGCTTCGGCCATCTTTTGGACCGTTTTGGGTCGCACCACAGTTCTTTCTCCAACGAGCTCGCTTCCCGACCTATACCTCCGGAAAACGTGTCAGGGAGCATGCCAGGAGTGTGGGTTGAAGTCCTCGGAGCACGAGACCCGAAGATCGAAAGACTTATGACCAATACGGAGCAAAGGGAAGAAACCGTCGGGGGACCGCTTTTTACCCCAGGACGAGAAAACTGAGTCCGGGGCATTCCCGCTCGCGTTTTCTTGGGACGAGCACCGGAAGTCCTCGAGCTCAGCCCGTTTCCTTCGCTGCAAGTGCATTTCCAGTGGTTTCTGACACCGGACGAGCGTTCGCCACTCGTTGGAAGCTTCGGCCATCTTTTGGACCGTTTTGGGTCGCACCACAGTTCTCCCTCCAACGAGCTCGCTTCCCGACCTATACCTCCGGAAAACGTGTCAGGGAGCATGCCAGGAGTGTGGGTTGAAGTCCTCGGAGCACGAGACCCGAAGATCGAAAGACTTATGACCAATACGGAGCAAAGGGAAGAAACCGTCGGTGGACCGCTTTGTACCCCAGGACGAGAAGAATGAGTCGGGGGCATTCCCGCTCGCGTTTTCTTGGGACGAGCACCGGAAGTCCTCGAGCTCAGCCCGTTTCCTTCGCTGCAAGTGCATTTCCAGTGGTTTCTGACACCGGACGAGCGTTCGCCACTCGTTGGAAGCTTCGGCCATCTTTTGGACCGTTTTGGGTCGCACCACAGTTCTCCCTCCAACGAGCTCGCTTCCCGACCTATACCTCCGGAAAACGTGTCAGGGAGCATGCCAGGAGTGTGGGTTGAAGTCTTCGGAGCACGAGACCCGAAGATCGAAAGACTTATGACCAATACGGAGCAAAGGGAAGAAACCGTCGGGGGACCGCTTTTTACCCCAGGACGAGAAGACTGAGTCCGGGGCATTCCCGCTCGCGTTTTATTGGGACGAGCACCGGAAGTCCTCGGGCTCAGCCCGTTTCCTTCGCTGCAAGTGCATTTCCAGTGGTTTCTCACACCGGACGAGCGTTCGACACTCGTTGGAAGCTTCGGCCATCTTTTGGACCGTTTTGGGTCGCTCCACAGTTCTCCCTCCAACGAGCTCGCTTCCCGACCTATACCTCCGGAAAACGTGTCAGGGAGCATGCCAGGAGTTTGGGTTGAAGTCTTCGTAGCACGAGACCCGAAGATCGAAAGACTTATGACCAATACGGAGCAAAGGGAAGAAACCGTCGGGGGATCGCTTTTTACCCCAGGACGAGAAAACTGAGTCCGGGGCATTCCCGCTCGCGTTTTCTTGGGACGAGCACCGGAAGTCCTCGAGCTCAGCCCGTTTCCTTCGCTGCAAGTGCAGTTCCAGTGGTTTCTGACACCGGACGAGCGTCCGCCACTCGTTGGAAGCTTCGACCATCTTTTGGACCGTTTTGGGTCGCACCACAGTTCTCCCTCCAACGAGCTCGCTTCCCGACCTATACCTCCGGAAAACGTGTCAGGGAGCATGCCAGGAGTGTGGGTTGAAGTCCTCGGAGCACGAGACCCGAAGATCGAAAGACTTATGACCAATATGGAGCAAAGGGAAGAAACCGTCGGTGGACCGCTTTTTACCCCAGGACGAGAAGACTGAGTCCGGGGCATTCCCGCTCGCGTTTTCTTGGGACGAGCACCGGAAGTCCTCGCGCTCAGCCCGTTTCCTTCGCTGCAAGTGCATTTCCAGTGGTTTCTGACACCGGACGAGCGTTCGCCACTCGTAGAAAGCTTCGGCCATCTTTTGGACCGTTTTGGGTCGCACCACAGTTCTCCCTCCAACGAGCCCGCTTCCCGGCCTATACCTCCGGAAAACGTGTCAGGGAGCATGCAAGGAGTGTGGGTTGAAGTCCTCGGAGCACGAGACCCGAAGATCGAAAGACTTATGACCAATACGGAGCAAAGGGAAGAAACCGTCGGGGGACCTCTTTTTACCCCAGGACGAGAAGACTGAGTCCGGGGCATTCCCGCTCGCGTTTTCTTGGGACGAGCACCGGAAGTCCTAGAGCTCAGCCCGTTTCCTTCGCTGCAAGTGCATTTTCAGTGGTTTCTGACACCGGACGAGCGTTCGCCACTCGTTGGAAGCTTCGGCCATCTTTTGGACCGTTTTGGGTCGCACCACAGTTCTCCCTCCAACGAGCTCGCTTCCCGACCTATACCTCTGGAAAACGTGTCAGGGAGCATGCCAGGAGTGTGGGTTGAAGTCCTCGGAGCACGAGACCCGAAGATCGAAAGACTTATGACCAATACGGAGCAAAGGGAAGAAACCGTCGGGGGACCGCTTTTTACCCCAGGACGAGAAGACTGAGTCCGGGGCATTCCCGCTCGCATTTTCTTGGGACGAGCACCGAAAGTCCTCGAGCTCAGCCCGTTTCCTTCGCTGCAAGTGCATTTCCAGTGGTTTCTGACACCGGACGAGCGTCCGCCACTCGTTGGAAGCTTCGGCCATCTTTTGGACCGTTTTGGGTCGCACCACAGTTCTCCCTCCAACGAGCTCGCTTCCCGACCTATACCTCCGGAAAACGTGTCAGGGAGCATGCCAGGAGTGTGGGTTGAAGTATTCGGAGCACGAGACCCGAAGATCGAAAGACTTATGACCAATACGGACAAAGGGAAGAAACCGTCGGTGGACCGCTTTTTACCCCAGGACGAGAAGACTGAGTCCGAGGCATTCCCGCTCGCGTTTTCTTGGGACGAGCACTGGAAAAACCTCGAGCTCAGCCCGTTTCCTTCGCTGCAAGTGCATTTCCAGTGGTTTCTGACACCGGACGAGCGTTCGCCACTCGTTGGAAGCTTCGGCCATCTTTTGGACCGTTTTGGGTCGCACCACAGTTCTCCTTCCAACGAGCTCGCTTCCCGACCTATACCTCCGGAAAACGTGTCAGGGAGCATGCCAGGAGTGTGGGTTGAAGTCCTCGGAGCACGAGACCCGAAGATCGAAAGACTTATGACTAATACGGAGCAAAGGGAAGAAACCGTCGGGGGACCGCTTTTTACCCAAGGACGAGAAGACTGAGTCCGGGGCATTCCCGCTCGCGTTTTCTTGGGACGAGCACCGAAAGTCCTCGAGCCCAGCCCGTTTCCTTCGCTGCAAGTGCATTTCCAGTGGTTTCTGACACCGGACGAGCGTCCGCCACTCGTTGGAAGCTTCGGCCATCTTTTGAACCGTTTTGGGTCGCACCACAGTTCTCCCTCCAACGAGCTCGCTTCCCGACCTATACCTCCGGAAAACGTGTCAGGGAGCATGCCAGGAGTGTGGGTTGAAGTATTCGGAGCACGAGACCCGAAGATCGAAAGACTTATGACCAATACGGAGAAAGGGAAGAAACCGTCGGTGGACCGCTTTTTACCCCAGGACGAGAAGACTGAGTCCGGGGCATTCCCGCTCGCGTTTTCTTGGGACGAGCACCGGAAGTCCTCGAGCTCAGCCCGTTTCCTTCGCTGCAAGTGCATTTCCAGTGGTTTCTGACACCGGACGAGCGTTCGCCACTCGTTGGAAGCTTCGGCCATCTTTTGGACCGTTTTGGGTCGCACCACAGTTCTCCCTCCAAGGAGCTCGCTTCCCGACCTATACCTCCAAAAAACGTGTCAGGGAGCATGCCAGGAGTGTGGGTTGAAGTCCTCGGAGCACGAGACCCGAAGATCGAAAGACTTATGACCAATACGGAGCAAAGGGAAGAAACCGTCGGGGGACAGCTTTTTACCCCAGGACGAGAAGACTGAGTCCGGGGCATTCCCGCTCGCGTTTTCTTGGGACGAGCACCGGAAGTCCTAGAGCTCAGCCCGTTTCCTTCGCTGCAAGTGCATTTTCAGTGGTTTCTGACACCGGACGAGCGTTCGCCACTCGTTGGAAGCTTCGGCCATCTTTTGGACCGTTTTGGGTCGCACCACAGTTCTCCCTCCAACGAGCTCGCTTCCCGACCTATACCTCCGGAAAACGTGTCAGGGAGCATGCCAGGAGTGTGGGTTGAAGTCCTCGGAGCACGAGACCCGAAGATCGAAAGACTTATGACCAATACGGAGCAAAGGGAAGAAACTGTCGGGGGACCGCTTTTTACCCCAGGACGAGAAGACTGAGTCCGGGGCATTCCCGCTCGCGTTTTCTTGGGACGAGCACCGGAAGTCCTCGAGCTCAGCCCGTTTCCGTCGCTGCAAGTGCATTTCCAGTGGTTTCTGACACCGGACGAGCGTTCGCCACTGGTTGGAAGCTTCGGCCATCTTTTGGACCGTTTTGGGTCGCACCACAGTTCTCCCTCCAACGAGCTCGCTTCCCGACCTATACCTCCGGAAAACGTGTCAGAGAGCATGCCAGGAGTGTGGGTTGAAGTCCTCGGAGCACGAGACCCGAAGATCGAAAGACTTATGACCAATACGGAGCAAAGGGAAGAAACCGTCGGGGGACCGCTTTTTACCCCAGGACGAGAAGACTGAGTCCGGGGCATTCCCGCTCGCATTTTCTTGGGACGAGCACCGAAAGTCCTCGAGCTCAGCCCGTTTCCTTCGCTGCAAGTGCATTTCCAGTGGTTTCTGACACCGGACGAGCGTTCGCCACTCGTTGGAAGCTTCGGCCATCTTTTGGACCGTTTTGGGTCGCACCACAGTTCTCCCTCCAACGAGCTCGCTTCCCGACCTATACCTCCAAAAAACGTGTCAGGGAGCATGCCAGGAGTGTGGGTTGAAGTATTCGGAGCACGAGACCCGAAGATCGAAAGACTTATGACCAATACGGACAAAGGGAAGAAACCGTCGGTGGACCGCTTTTTACCCCAGGACGAGAAGACTGAGTCCGAGGCATTCCCGCTCGCGTTTTCTTGGGACGAGCACCGGAAAAACCTCGAGCTCAGCCCGTTTCCTTCGCTGCAAGTGCATTTCCAGTGGTTTCTGACACCGGACGAGCGTTCGCCACTCGTTGGAAGCTTCGGCCATCTTTTGGACCGTTTTGGGTCGCACCACAGTTCTCCCTCCAACGAGCTCGCTTCCCGACCTATACCTCCGGAAAACGTGTCAGGGAGCATGCCAGGAGTGTGGGTTGAAGTCCTCGGAGCACGAGACCCGAAGATCGAAAGACTTATGACTAATACGGAGCAAAGGGAAGAAACCGTCGGGGGACCGCTTTTTACCCAAGGACGAGAAGACTGAGTCCGGGGCATTCCCGCTCGCGTTTTCTTGGGACGAGCACCGGAAGTCCTCGAGCTCGGCCCGTTTCCTTCGCTGCAAGTGCATTTCCAGTGGTTTCTGACACCGGACGAGCGTTCGCCACTCGTTGGAAGCTTCGGCCATCTTTTGGACCGTTTTGGGTCGCACCACAGTTCTCCCTCCAACGAGCTCGCTTCCCGACCTATACCTCCGGAAAACGTGTCAGGGAGCATGCCAGGAGTGTGGGTTGAAGTCCTCGGAGCATGAGACCCGAAGATCGAAAGACTTATGACCAATACGGAGCAAAGGGAAGAAACCGTCGGGGGACCGCTTTTTACCCCAGGACGAGAAGACTGAGTCCGGGGCATTCCCGCTCGCATTTTCTTGGGACGAGCACCGGAAGTCCTAGAGCTGAGCCCGTTTCCTTCGCTGCAAGTGCATTTTCAGTGGTTTCTAACACCGGACGAGCGTTCGCCACTCGTTGGAAGCTTCGGCCATCTTTTGGACCGTTTTGGGTCGCACCACAGTTCTCCCTCCAACGAGCTCGCTTCCCGACCTATACCTCTGGAAAACGTGTCAGGGAGCATGCCAGGAGTGTGGGTTGAAGTCCTCGGAGCACGAGACCCGAAGATCGAAAGACTTATGACCAATACGGAGCAAAGGGAAGAAACCGTCGGGGGACCGCTTTTTACCCCAGGACGAGAAGACTGAGTCCGGGGCATTCCCGCTCGCGTTTTCTTGGGACGAGCACCGAAAGTCCTCGAGCCCAGCCCGTTTCCTTCGCTGCAAGTGCATTTCCAGTGGTTTCTGACACCGGACGAGCGTCCGCCACTCGTTGGAAGCTTCGGCCATCTTTTGAACCGTTTTGGGTCGCACCACAGTTCTCCCTCCAACGAGCTCGCTTCCCGACCTATACCTCCGGAAAACGTGTCAGGGAGCATGCCAGGAGTGTGGGTTGAAGTATTCGGAGCACGAGACCCGAAGATCGAAAGACTTATGACCAATACGGAGAAAGGGAAGAAACCGTCGGTGGACCGCTTTTTACCCCAGGACGAGAAGACTGAGTCCGGGGCATTCCCGCTCGCGTTTTCTTGGGACGAGCACCGGAAGTCCTCGAGCTCAGCCCGTTTCCTTCGCTGCAAGTGCATTTCCAGTGGTTTCTGACACCGGACGAGCGTTCGCCACTCGTTGGAAGCTTCGGCCATCTTTTGGACCGTTTTGGGTCGCACCACAGTTCTCCCTCCAACGAGCTCGCTTCCCGACCTATACTTCCAAAAAACGTGTCAGGGAGCATGCCAGGAGTGTGGGTTGAAGTCCTCGGAGCACGAGACCCGAAGATCGAAAGACTTATGACCAATACGGAGCAAAGGGAAGAAACCGTCGGGGGACAGCTTTTTACCCCAGGACGAGAAGACTGAGTCCGGGGCATTCCCGCTCGCGTTTTCTTGGGACGAGCACCGGAAGTCCTAGAGCTCAGCCCGTTTCCTTCGCTGCAAGTGCATTTTCAGTGGTTTCTGACACCGGACGAGCGTTCGCCACTCGTTGGAAGCTTCGGCCATCTTTTGGACCGTTTTGGGTCGCACCACAGTTCTCCCTCCAACGAGCTCGCTTCCCGACCTATACCTCCGGAAAACGTGTCAGGGAGCATGCCAGGAGTGTGGGTTGAAGTCCTCGGAGCACGAGACCCGAAGATCGAAAGACTTATGACCAATACGGAGCAAAGGGAAGAAACCGTCGGGGGACCGCTTTTTACCCCAGGACGAGAAGACTGAGTCCGGGGCATTCCCGCTCGCGTTTTCTTGGGACGAGCACCGGAAGTCCTCGAGCTCAGCCCGTTTCCGTCGCTGCAAGTGCATTTCCAGTGGTTTCTGACACCGGACGAGCGTTCGCCACTGGTTGGAAGCTTCGGCCATCTTTTGGACCGTTTTGGGTCGCACCACAGTTCTCCCTCCAACGAGCTCGCTTCCCGACCTATACCTCCGGAAAACGTGTCAGAGAGCATGCCAGGAGTGTGGGTTGAAGTCCTCGGAGCACGAGACCCGAAGATCGAAAGACTTATGACCAATACGGAGCAAAGGGAAGAAACCGTCGGGGGACCGCTTTTTACCCCAGGACGAGAAGACTGAGTCCGGGGCATTCCCGCTCGCGTTTTCTTGGGACGAGCACCGGAAGTCCTCGAGCTCAGCCAGTTTCCTTCGCTGCAAGTGCATTTCCAGTGGTTTCTGACACCGGACGAGCGTTCGCCACTCGTTGGAAGCTTCGGCCATCTTTTGGACCGTTTTGGGTCGCACCACAGTTCTCCCTCCAACGAGCTCGCTTCCCGACCTATACCTCCGGAAAACGTGTCAGGGAGCATGCCAGGAGTGTGGGTTGAAGTCCTCGGAGCACGAGACCCGAAGATCGAAAGACTTATGACCAATACGGAGCAAAGGGAAGAAACCGTCGGGGGACCGCTTTTTACCCCAGGACGAGAAGACTGAGTCCGGGGCATTCCCGCTCGCGTTTTCTTGGGACGAGCACCGGAAGTCCTCGAGCTCAGCCCGTTTCCTTCGCTGCAAGTGCATTTCCAGTGGTTTCTGACTCCGGACGAGCGTTCGCCACTCGTTGGAAGCTTCGGCCATCTTTTGGACCGTTTTGGGTCGCACCACAGTTCTCCCTCCAACGAGCTCGCTTCCCGACCTATACCTCCGGAAAACGTGTCAGGGAGCATGCCAGGAGTGTGGGTTGAAGTCCTCGGAGCACGAGACCCGAAGATCGAAAGACTTATGACCAATACGGAGCAAAGGGAAGAAACCGTCGGGGGACCGCTTTTTACCCCAGGACGAGAAAACTGAGTCCGGGGCATTCCCGCTCGCGTTTTCTTGGGACGAGCACCGGAAGTCCTCGAGCTCAGCCCGTTTCCTTCGCTGCAAGTGCATTTCCAGTGGTTTCTGACACCGGACGAGCGTTCGCCACTCGTTGGAAGCTTCGGCGATCTTTTGGACCGTTTTGGGTCGCTCCACAGTTCTCCCTCCAACGAGCTCGCTTCCCGACCTATACCTCCGGAAAACGTGTCAGGGAGCATGCCAGGAGTGTGGGTTGAAGTCCTCGGAGCACGAGACCCGAAGATCGAAAGACTTATGACCAATACGGAGCAAAGGGAAGAAACCGTCGGGGGACCGCTTTTTACCCCAGGACGAGAAGACTGAGTCCGGGGCATTCCCGCTCCCGTTTTCTTGGGACGAGCACCGGAAGTCCTAGAGCTCAGCCCGTTTCCTTCGCTGCAAGTGCATTTTCAGTGGTTTCTGACACCGGACGAGCGTTCGCCACTCGTTGGAAGCTTCGGCCATCTTTTGGACCGTTTTGGGTCGCACCACAGTTCTCCCTCCAACGAGCTCGCTTCCCGACCTATACCTCCGGAAAACGTGTCAGGGAGCATGCCAGGAGTGTGGGTTGAAGTCCTCGGAGCACGAGACCCGAAGATCGAAAGACTTATGACCAATACGGAGCAAAGGGAAGAAACCGTCGGGGGACCGCTTTTTACCCCAAAACGAGAAAACTGAGTCCGGGGCATTCCCGCTCGCGTTTTCTTGGGACGAGCACCGGAAGTCCTCGAGCTCAGCCCGTTTCCTTCGCTGCAAGTGCATTTCCAGTGGTTTCTGACACCGGACGAGCGTTCGCCACTCGTTGGAAGCTTCGGCCATCTTTTGGACCGTTTTGGGTCGCACCACAGTTCTCCCTCCAACGAGCTCGCTTCCCGACCTATACCTCCGGAAAACGTGTCAGGGAGCATGCCAGGAGTGTGGGTTGAAGTCCTCGGAGCACGAGACCCGAAGATCGAAAGACTTATGACCAATACGGAGCAAAGGGAAGAAACCGTCGGGGGACCGCTTTTTACCCCAGGACGAGAAAACTGAGTCCGGGGCATTCCCGCTCGCGTTTTCTTGGGACGAGCACCGGAAGTCCTCGAGCTCAGCCCATTTCCTTCGCTGCAAGTGCATTTCCAGTGGTTTCTGACACCGGACGAGCGTTCGCCACTCGTTGGAAGCTTCGGCCATCTTTTGGACCGTTTTGGGTCGCACCACAGTTCTCCCTCCAACGAGCTCGCTTCCCGACCTATACCTCCGGAAAACGTGTCAGGGAGCATGCCAGGAGTGTGGGTTGAAGTCCTCGGAGCACGAGACCCGAAGATCGAAAGACTTATGACCAATACGGAGCAAAGGGAAGAAACCGTCGGGGGACCGCTTTTTACCCCAGGACGAGAAGACTGAGTCCGGGGCATTCCCGCTCCCGTTTTCTTGGGACGAGCACCGGAAGTCCTAGAGCTCAGCCCGTTTCCTTCGCTGCAAGTGCATTTTCAGTAGTTTCTTACACCGGACGAGCGTTCGTTACTCGTTGGAAGCTTCGGCCATCTTTTGGACCGTTTTGGGTCGCACCACAGTTCTCCCTCCAACGAGCTCGCTTCCCGACCTATACCTCCGGAAAACGTGTCAGGGAGCATGCCAGGAGTGTGGGTTGAAGTCCTCGGAGCACGAGACCCGAAGATCGAAAGACTTATGACCAATACGGAGCAAAGGGAAGAAACCGTCGGGGGACCGCTTTTTACCCAAGGACGAGAAGACTGAGTCCGGGGCATTCCCGCTCGCGTTTTCTTGGGACGAGCACCGGAAGTCCTCGAGCTCAGCCCGTTTCCTTCGCTGCAAGTGCATTTCCAGTGGTTTCTGACACCGGACGAGCGTTCGCCACTGGTTGGAAGCTTCGGCCATCTTTTGCACCGTTTTGGGTCGCACCACAGTTCTCCCTCCAACGAGCTCGCTTCCCGACCTATACCTCCGGAAAACGTGTCAGGGAGCATGCCAGGAGTGTGGGTTGAATTCCTCGGAGCACGAGACCCGAAGATCGAAAGACTTATGACCAATACGGAGCAAAGGGAAGAAACCGTCGGGGGACCGCTTTTTACCCCAGGACGAGAAAACTGAGTCCGGGGCATTCCCGCTCGCGTTTTCTTGGGACGAGCACCGGAAGTCCTCGAGCTCAGCCCGTTTCCTTCGCTGCAAGTGCATTTCCAGTGGTTTCTGACACCGGACGAGCGTTCGCCACTCGTTGGAAGCTTCGGCCATCTTTTGGACCGTTTTGGGTCGCACCACAGTTCTCCCTCCAACGAGCTCGCTTCCCGACCTATACCTCCGGAAAACGTGTCAGAGAGCATGCCAGGAGTGTGGGTTGAAGTCCTCGGAGCACGAGACCCGAAGATCGAAAGACTTATGACCAATACGGAGCAAAGGGAAGAAACCGTCGGGGGACCGCTTTTTACCCCAGGACGAGAAAACTGAGTCCGGGGCATTCCCGCTCACGTTTTCTTGGGACGAGCACCGGAAGTCCTCGAGCTCAGCCCGTTTCCTTCGCTGCAAGTGCATTTCCAGTGGTTTCTGACACCGGACGAGCGTTCGCCACTCGTTGGAAGCTTCGGCCATCTTTTGGACCGTTTTGGGTCGCACCACAGTTCTCCCTCCAACGAGCTCGCTTCCCGACCTATACCTCCGGAAAACGTGTCAGGGAGCATGCCAGGAGTGTGGGTTGAAGTCCTCGGAGCACGAGACCCGAAGATCGAAAGACTTATGACCAATACGGAGCAAAGGGAAGAAACCGTCGGGGGACCGCTTTTTACCCAAGGACGAGAAGACTGAGTCCGGGGCATTCCCGCTCGCGTTTTCTTGGGACGAGCACCGGAAGTCCTCGAGCTCAGCCCGTTTCCTTCGCTGCAAGTGCATTTCCAGTGGTTTCTGACACCGGACGAGCGTTCGCCACTCGTTGGAAGCTTCGGCCATCTTTTGGACCGTTTTGGGTCGCACCACAGTTCTCCCTCCAACGAGCTCGCTTCCCGACCTATACCTCCGGAAAACGTGTCAGGGAGCATGCCAGGAGTGTGGGTTGAAGTCCTCGGAGCACGAGACCCGAAGATCGAAAGACTTATGACCAATACGGAGCAAAGGGAAGAAACCGTCGGGGGGACCGCTTTTTACCCCAGGACGAGAAGACTGAGTCTGGGGCATTCCCGCTCGCGTTTTCTTGGGACGAGCACCGGAAGTCCTAGAGCTCAGCCCGTTTCCTTCGCTGCAAGTGCATTTTCAGTGGTTTCTGACACCGGACGAGCGTTCGCCACTCGTTGGAAGCTTCGGCCATCTTTTGGACCGTTTTGGGTCGCACCACAGTTCTCCCTCCAACGAGCTCGCTTCCCGACCTATACCTCCGGAAAACGTGTCAGGGAGCATGCCAGGAGTGTGGGTTGAAGTCCTCGGAGCACGAGACCCAAAGATCGAAAGACTTATGACCAATACGGAGCAAAGGGAAGAAACCGTCGGGGGACCGCTTTTTACCCCAGGACGAGAAGACTGAGTCCGGGGCATTCCCGCTCGCGTTTTCTTGGGACGAGCACCGGAAGTCCTCGAGCTCAGCCCGTTTCCTTCGCTGCAAGTGCATTTCCAGTGGTTTCTGACACCGGACGAGCGTTCGCCACTGGTTGGAAGCTTCGGCCATCTTTTGCACCGTTTTGGGTCGCACTACAGTTCTCCCTCCAACGAGCTCGCTTCCCGACCTATACCTCCGGAAAACGTGTCAGGGAGCATGCCAGGAGTGTGGGTTGAAGTCCTCGGAGCACGAGACCCGAAGATCGAAAGACTTATGACCAATACGGAGCAAAGGGAAGAAACCGTCGGGGGACCGCTTTGTACCCCAGGACGAGAAAACTGAGTCCGGGGCATTCCCGCTCGCGTTTTCTTGGGACGAGCACCGGAAGTCCTCGAGCTCAGCCCGTTTCCTTCGCTGCAAGTGCATTTCCAGTGGTTTCTGACACCGGACGAGCGTTCGCCACTCGTTGGAAGCTTCGGCCATCTTTTGGACCGTTTTGGGTCGCACCACAGTTCTCCCTCCAACGAGCTCGCTTCCCGACCTATACCTCCGGAAAACGTGTCAGAGAGCATGCCAGGAGTGTGGGTTGAACTCCTCGGAGCACGAGACCCGAAGATCGAAAGACTTATGACCAATACGGAGCAAAGGGAAGAAACCGTCGGGGGACCGCTTTTTACCCCAGGACGAGAAAACTGAGTCCGGGGCATTCCCGCTCGCGTTTTCTTGGGACGAGCACCGGAAGTCCTCGAGCTCAGCCCGTTTCCTTCGCTGCAAGTGCATTTCCAGTGGTTTCTGACACCGGACGAGCGTTCGCCACTCGTTGGAAGCTTCGGCCATCTTTTGGACCGTTTTGGGTCGCACCACAGTTCTCCCTCCAACGAGCTCGCTTCCCGACCTATACCTCCGGAAAACGTGTCAGGGAGCATGCCAGGAGTGTGGGTTGAAGTCCTCGGAGCACGAGACCCGAAGATCGAAAGACTTATGACCAATACGGAGCAAAGGGAAGAAACCGTCGGGGGACCGCTTTTTACCCCAGGACGAGAAAACTGAGTCCGGGGCATTCCCGCTCGCGTTTTCTTGGGACGAGCACCGGAAGTCCTCGAGCTCAGCCCGTTTCCTTCGCTGCGAGTGCATTTCCACTGGTTTCTGACACCCCATGAGCGTTCGCCACTCGTTGGGAGCTTCGGCCATCTTTTGGACCGTTTTGGGTCGCACCACAGTTCTCTCTCCAACGAGCTCGCTTCCCGACCTATACCTCCGGAAAACGTGTCAGGGAGCATGCCAGGAGTGTGGGTTGAAGTCCTCGGAGCACGAGACCCGAAGATCCAAAGACTTATGACCAATACGGAGCAAAGGGAAGAAACCGTCGGGGGACCGCTTTTTACCCCAGGACGAGAAAACTGAGTCCGGGGCATTCCCGCTCGCGTTTTCTTGGGACGAGCACCGGAAGTCCTCGAGCTCAGCCCGTTTCCTTCGCTGTAAGTGCATTTCCAGTGGTTTCTGACACCGGACGAGCGTTCGCCACTCGTTGGAAGCTTCGGCCATCTTTTGGACCGTTTTGGGTCGCACCACAGTTCTCCCTCCAACGAGCTCGCTTCCCGACCTATACCTCCGGAAAACGTGTCAGGGAGCATGCCAGGAGTGTGGGTTGAAGTCCTCGGAGCACGAGACCCGAAGATCGAAAGACTTATGACCAATACGGAGCAAAGGGAAGAAACCGTCGGGGGACCGCTTTTTACCCCAGGACGAGAAAACTGAGTCAGGGGCATTCCCGCTCGCGTTTTCTTGGGACGAGCACCGGAAGTCCTCGAGCTCAGCCCGTTTCCTTTGCTGCAAGTGCATTTCCAGTGGTTTCTGACACCGGACGAGCGTTCGCCACTCGTTGGAAGCTTCGGCCATCTTTTGGACCGTTTTGGGTCGCACCACAGTTCTCCCTCCAACGAGCTCGCTTCCCGACCTATACCTCCGGAAAACGTGTCAGGGAGCATGCCAGGAGTGTGGGTTGAATTCCTCGGAGCACGAGACCCGAAGATCGAAAGACTTATGACCAATACGGAGCAAAGGGAAGAAACCGTCGGGGGACCGCCTTTTACCCCAGGACGAGAAAACTGAGTCCGGGGCATTCCCGCTCGCGTTTTCTTGGGAGGATCACCGGAAGTCCTCGAGCTCAGCCCGTTTCCTTCGCTGCAAGTGCATTTCCAGTGGTTTCTGACACCGGACGAGCGTTCGCCACTCGTTGGAAGCTTCGGCCATCTTTTGGACCGTTTTGGGTCGCACCACAGTTCTCCCTCCAACGAGCTCGCTTCCCGACCTATACCTCCGGAAAACGTGTCAGGGAGCATGCCAGGAGTGTGGGTTGAAGTCCTCGGAGCACGAGACCCGAAGATCGAAAGACTTATGACCAATACGGAGCAAAGGGAAGAAACCGTCGGGGGACCGCTTTTTACCCCAGGACGAGAAAACTGAGTCCGGGGCATTGCCGCTCGCGTTTTCTTGGGACGAGCACCGGAAGTCCTCGAGCTCAGCCCGTTTCCTTCGCTGCAAGTGCATTTCCAGTGGTTTCTTACACCGGACGAGCGTTCGCCACTCGTTGGAAGCTTGGGCCATCTTTTGGTCCTTTTTGGGTCGCACCACAGTTCTCCCTCCAACGAGCTCGCTTCCCGACCTATACCTCCGGAAAACGTGTCAGGGAGCATGCCAGGAGTGTGGGTTGAATTCCTCGGAGCACGAGACCCGAAGATCGAAAGACTTATGACCAATACGGAGCAAAGGGAAGAAACCGTCGGGGGACCGCTTTTTACCCCAGGACGAGAAAACTGAGTCCGGGGCATTCCCGCTCGCGTTTTCTTGGGAGGATCACCGGAAGTCCTCGAGCTCAGCCCGTTTCCTTCGCTGCAAGTGCATTTCCAGTGGTTTCTGACACCGGACGAGCGTTCGCCACTCGTTGGAAGCTTCGGCCATCTTTTGGACCGTTTTGGGTCGCACCACAGTTCTCCCTCCAACGAGCTCGCTTCCCGACCTATACCTCCGGAAAACGTGTCAGGGAGTATGCCAGGAGTGTGGGTTGAAGTCCTCGGAGCACGAGACCCGAAGATCGAAAGACTTATGACCAATACGGAGCAAAGGGAAGAAACCGTCGGGGGACCGCTTTTTAACCCAGGACGAGAAAACTGAGTACGGGGCATTCCCGCTCGCGTTTTCTTGGGACGAGCACCGGAAGTCCTCGAGCTCAGCCCGTTTCCTTCGCTGCAAGTGCATTTCCAGTGGTTTCTGACACCGGACGAGCGTTCGCCACTCGTTGGAAGCTTCGGCCATCTTTTGGACCGTTTTGGGTCGCACCACAGTTCTCCCTCCAACGAGCTCGCTTCCCGACCTATACCTCCGGAAAACGTGTCAGGGAGCATGCCAGGAGTGTGGGTTGAAGTCCTCGGAGCACGAGACCCGAAGATCGAAAGACTTATGACCAATACGGAGCAAAGGGAAGAAACCGTCGGGGGACCGCTTTTTACCCCAGGACGAGAAAACTGAGTACGGGGCATTCCCGCTCGCGTTTTCTTGGGACGAGCACCGGAAGTCCTCGAGCTCAGCCCGTTTCCTTCGCTGCAAGTGCATTTCCAGTGGTTTCTGACACCGGACGAGCGTTCGCCACTCGTTGGAAGCTTCGGCCATCTTTTGGACCGTTTTGGGTCGCACCACAGTTCTCCCTCCAACGAGCTCGCTTCCCGACCTATACCTCCGGAAAACGTGTCAGGGAGCATGCCAAGAGTGTGGGTTGAAGTCCTCGGAGCACGAGACCCGAAGATCGAAAGACTTATGACCAATACGGAGCAAAGGGAAGAAACCGTCGGGGGACCGCTTTTTACCCCAGGACGAGAAAACTGAGTCCGGGGCATTCCCGCTCGCGTTTTCTTGGGACGAGCACCGGAAGTCCTCGAGCTCAGCCCGTTTCCTTCGCTGCGAGTGCATTTCCACTGGTTTCTGACACCCCATGAGCGTTCGCCACTCGTTGGGAGCTTCGGCCATCTTTTGGACCGTTTTGGGTCGCACCACAGTTCTCTCTCCAACGAGCTCGCTTCCCGACCTATACCTCCGGAAAACGTGTCAGGGAGCATGCCAGGAGTGTGGGTTGAAGTCCTCGGAGCACGAGACCCGAAGATCCAAAGACTTATGACCAATACGGAGCAAAGGGAAGAAACCGTCGGGGGACCGCTTTTTACCCCAGGACGAGAAAACTGAGTCCGGGGCATTCCCGCTCGCGTTTTCTTGGGACGAGCACCGGAAGTCCTCGAGCTCAGCCCGTTTCCTTCGCTGTAAGTGCATTTCCAGTGGTTTCTGACACCGGACGAGCGTTCGCCACTCGTTGGAAGCTTCGGCCATCTTTTGGACCGTTTTGGGTCGCACCACAGGTCTCCCTCCAACGAGCTCGCTTCCCGACCTATACCTCCGGAAAACGTGTCAGGGAGCATGCCAGGAGTGTGGGTTGAAGTCCTCGGAGCACGAGACCCGAAGATCGAAAGACTTATGACCAATACGGAGCAAAGGGAAGAAACCGTCGGGGGACCGCTTTTTACCCCAGGACGAGAAAACTGAGTCCGGGGCATTCCCGCTCGCGTTTTCTTGGGACGAGCACCGGAAGTCCTCGAGCTCAGCCCGTTTCCTTTGCTGCAAGTGCATTTCCAGTGGTTTCTGACACCGGACGAGCGTTCGCCACTCGTTGGAAGCTTCGGCCATCTTTTGGACCGTTTTGGGTCGCACCACAGTTCTCCCTCCAACGAGCTCGCTTCCCGACCTATACCTCCGGAAAACGTGTCAGGGAGCATGCCAGGAGTGTGGGTTGAATTCCTCGGAGCACGAGACCCGAAGATCCAAAGACTTATGACCAATACGGAGCAAAGGGAAGAAACCGTCGGGGGACCGCCTTTTACCCCAGGACGAGAAAACTGAGTCCGGGGCATTCCCGCTCGCGTTTTCTTGGGAGGATCACCGGAAGTCCTCGAGCTCAGCCCGTTTCCTTCGCTGCAAGTGCATTTCCAGTGGTTTCTGACACCGGACGAGCGTTCGCCACTCGTTGGAAGCTTCGGCCATCTTTTTGACCGTTTTGGGTCGCACCACAGTTCTCCCTCCAACGAGCTCGCTTCCCGACCTATACCTCCGGAAAACGTTTCAGGGAGCATGCCAGGAGTGTGGGTTGAAGTCCTCGGAGCACGAGACCCGAAGATCGAAAGACTTATGACCAATACGGAGCAAAGGGAAGAAACCGTCGGGGGACCGCTTTTTACCCCAGGACGAGAAAACTGAGTCCGGGGCATTGCCGCTCGCGTTTTCTTGGGACGAGCACCGGAAGTCCTCGAGCTCAGCCCGTTTCCTTCGCTGCAAGTGCATTTCCAGTGGTTTCTTACACCGGACGAGCGTTCGCCACTCGTTGGAAGCTTGGGCCATCTTTTGGTCCTTTTTGGGTCGCACCACAGTTCTCCCTCCAACGAGCTCGCTTCCCGACCTATACCTCCGGAAAACGTGTCAGGGAGCATGCCAGGAGTGTGGGTTGAATTCCTCGGAGCACGAGACCCGAAGATCGAAAGACTTATGACCAATACGGAGCAAAGGGAAGAAACCGTCGGGGGACCGCTTTTTACCCCAGGACGAGAAAACTGAGTCCGGGATATTCCCGCTCGCGTTTTCTTGGGAGGATCACCGGAAGTCCTCGAGCTCAGCCCGTTTCCTTCGCTGCAAGTGCATTTCCAGTGGTTTCTGACACCGGACGAGCGTTCGCCACTCGTTGGAAGCTTCGGCCATCTTTTGGACCGTTTTGGGTCGCACCACAGTTCTCCCTCCAACGAGCTCGCTTCCCGACCTATACCTCCGGAAAACGTGTCAGGGAGTATGCCAGGAGTGTGGGTTGAAGTCCTCGGAGCACGAGACCCGAAGATCGAAAGACTTATGACCAATACGGAGCAAAGGGAAGAAACCGTCGGGGGACCGCTTTTTACCCCAGGACGAGAAAACTGAGTACGGGGCATTCCCGCTCGCGTTTTCTTGGGACGAGCACCGGAAGTCCTCGAGCTCAGCCCGTTTCCTTCGCTGCAAGTGCATTTCCAGTGGTTTCTGACACCGGACGAGCGTTCGCCACTCGTTGGAAGCTTCGGCCATCTTTTGGACCGTTTTGGGTCGCACCACAGTTCTCCCTCCAACGAGCTCGCTTCCCGACCTATACCTCCGGAAAACGTGTCAGGGAGCATGCCAGGAGTGTGGGTTGAAGTCCTCGGAGCACGAGACCCGAAGATCGAAAGACTTATGACCAATACGGAGCAAAGGGAAGAAACCGTCGGGGGACCGCTTTTTACCTCAGGACGAGAAAACTGAGTCCGGGGCATTCCCGCTCGCGTTTTCTTGGGACGAGCACCAGAAGTCCTCGAGCTCAGCCCGTTTCCTTCGCTGCAACTGCATTTCCAATCGTTTCTGACACCGGACGAGCGTTCGCCACTTGTAGGAAGCTTCGGCCATCTTTTGGACCGTTTTGGGTCGCACCACAGTTCTCCCTCCAACGAGCTCGCTTCCCGACCTATACCTCCGGAAAACGTGTCAGGGAGCATGCCAGGAGTGTGGGTTGAAGTCCTCGGAGCACGAGACCCGAAGATCGAAAGACTTATGACCAATACGGAGCAAAGGGAAGAAACCGTCGGGGGACCGCTTTTTACCTCAGGACGAGAAAACTGAGTCCGGGGCATTCCCGCTCGCGTTTTCTTGGGACGAGCACCGGAAGTCCTCGAGCTCAGCCCGTTTCCTTCGCTGCAAGTGCATTTCCAGTCGTTTCTGACACCGGACGAGCGTTCGCCACTCGTTGGAAGCTTCGGCCATCTTTTGGACCGTTTTGGGTCGCACCACAGTTCTCCCTCCAACGAGCTCGCTTCCCGACCTATACCTCCGGAAAACGTGTCAGGTAGCATGCCAGGAGTGTGGGTTGAAGTTCTCGGAGCACGAGACCCGAAGATCGAAAGACTTATGACCAATACGGAGCAAAGGGAAGAAACCGTCGGGGGACCGCTTTTTACCCCTGGACGAGAAAACTGAGTCCGGGGCATTCCCGCTCGCGTTTTCTTGGGACGAGCACCGGAAGTCCTCGAGCTCAGCACGTTTCCTTTGCTGCAAGTGCATTTCCAGTGGTTTCTGACACCGGACGAGCGTTCGCCACTCGTTGGAAGCTTCGGCCATCTTTTGGACCGTTTTGGGTCGCACCACAGTTCTCCCTCCAACGAGCTCGCTTCCCGACCTATACCTCCGGAAAACGTGTCAGGGAGTATGCCAGGAGTGTGGGTTGAATTCCTCGGAGCACGAGACCCGAAGATCGAAAGACTTATGACCAATACGGAGCAAAGGGAAGAAACCGTCGGGGGACCGCGTTTTACCCCAGGACGAGAAAACTGAGTCCGGGGCATTCCCGCTCGCGTTTTCTTGGGAGGATCACCGGAAGTCCTCGAGCTCAGCCCGTTTCCTTCGCTGCAAGTGCATTTCCAGTGGTTTCTGACACCGGACGAGCGTTCGCCACTCGTTGGAAGCTTCGGCCATCTTTTGGACCGTTTTGGGTCGCACCACAGTTCTCCCTCCAACGAGCTCGCTTCCCGACCTATACCTCCGGAAAACGTGTAAGGGAGCATGCCAGGAGTGTGGGTTGAAGTCCTCGGAGCACGAGACCCGAAGATCGAAAGACTTATGACCAATACGGAGCAAATGGAAGAAACCGTCGGGGGACCGCTTTTTACCCCAGGACGAGAAAACTGAGTCCGGGGCATTCCCGCTCGCGTTTTCTTGGGAGGATCACCGGAAGTCCTCGAGCTCAGCCCGTTTCCTTCGCTGCAAGTGCATTTCCAGTGGTTTCTGACACCGGACGAGCGTTCGCCACTCGTTGGAAGCTTCGGCCATCTTTTGGACCGTTTTGGGTCGCACCACAGTTCTCCCTCCAACGAGCTCGCTTCCCGACCTATACCTCCGGAAAACGTGTCAGGGAGTATGCCAGGAGTGTGGGTTGAAGTCCTCGGAGCACGAGACCCGAAGATCGAAAGACTTATGACCAATACGGAGCAAAGGGAAGAAACCGTCGGGGGACCGCTTTTTACCCCAGGACGAGAAAACTGAGTACGGGGCATTCCCGCTCGCGTTTTCTTGGGACGAGCACCGGAAGTCCTCGAGCTCAGCCCGTTTCCTTCGCTGCAAGTGCATTTCCAGTGGTTTCTGACACCGGACGAGCGTTCGCCACTCGTTGGAAGCTTCGGCCATCTTTTGGACCGTTTTGGGTCGCACCACAGTTCTCCCTCCAACGAGCTCGCTTCCCGACCTATACCTCCGGAAAACGTGTCAGGGAGCATGCCAGGAGTGTGGGTTGAAGTCCTCGGAGCACGAGACCCGAAGATCGAAAGACTTATGACCAATACGGTGCAAAGGGAAGAAACCGTCGGGGGACCGCTTTTTACCCCAGGACGAGAAAACTGAGTCCGGGGCATTCCCGCTCGCGTTTTCTTGGGACGAGCACCGGAAGTCCTCGAGCTCAGCCCGTTTCCTTCGCTGCGAGTGCATTTCCACTGGTTTCTGACACCCCATGAGCGTTCGCCACTCGTTGGGAGCTTCGGCCATCTTTTGGACCGTTTTGGGTCGCACCACAGTTCTCTCTCCAACGAGCTCGCTTCCAGACCTATACCTCCGGAAAACGTGTCAGGGAGCATGCCAGGAGTGTGGGTTGAAGTCCTCGGAGCACGAGACCCGAAGATCCAAAGACTTATGACCAATACGGAGCAAAGGGAAGAAACCGTCGGGGGACCGCTTTTTACCCCAGGACGAGAAAACTGAGTCCGGGGCATTCCCGCTCGCGTTTTCTTGGGACGAGCACCGGAAGTCCTCGAGCTCAGCCCGTTTCCTTCGCTGTAAGTGCATTTCCAGTGGTTTCTGACACCGGACGAGCGTTCGCCACTCGTTGGAAGCTTCGGCCATCTTTTGGACCGTTTTGGGTCGCACCACAGTTCTCCCTCCAACGAGCTCGCTTCCCGACCTATACCTCCGGAAAACGTGTCAGGGAGCATGCCAGGAGTGTGGGTTGAAGTCCTCGGAGCACGAGACCCGAAGATCGAAAGACTTATGACCAATACGGAGCAAAGGGAAGAAACCGTCGGGGGACCGCTTTTTACCCCAGGACGAGAAAACTGAGTCCGGGGCATTCCCGCTCGCGTTTTCTTGGGACGAGCACCGGAAGTCCTCGAGCTCAGCCCATTTCCTTTGCTGCAAGTGCATTTCCAGTGGTTTCTGACACCGGACGAGCGTTCGCCACTCGTTGGAAGCTTCGGCCATCTTTTGGACCGTTTTGGGTCGCACCACAGTTCTCCCTCCAACGAGCTCGCTTCCCGACCTATACCTCCGGAAAACGTGTCAGGGAGCATGCCAGGAGTGTGGGTTGAATTCCTCGGAGCACGAGACCCGAAGATCGAAAGACTTATGACCAATACGGAGCAAAGGGAAGAAACTGTCGGGGGACCGCCTTTTACCCCAGGACGAGAAAACTGAGTCCGGGGCATTCCCGCTCGCGTTTTCTTGGGAGGATCACCGGAAGTCCTCGAGCTCAGCCCGTTTCCTTCGCTGCAAGTGCATTTCCAGTGGTTTCTGACACCGGACGAGCGTTCGCCACTCGTTGGAAGCTTCGGCCATCTTTTGGACCGTTTTGGGTCGCACCACAGTTCTCCCTCCAACGAGCTCGCTTCCCGACCTATACCTCCGGAAAACGTGTCAGGGAGCATGCCAGGAGTGTGGGTTGAAGTCCTCGGAGCACGAGACTCGAAGATCGAAAGACTTATGACCAATACGGAGCAAAGGGAAGAAACCGTCGGGGGACCGCTTTTTACCCCAGGACGAGAAAACTGAGTCCGGGGCATTGCCGCTCGCGTTTTCTTGGGACGAGCACCGGAAGTCCTCGAGCTCAGCCCGTTTCCTTCGCTGCAAGTGCATTTCCAGTGGTTTCTTACACCGGACGAGCGTTCGCCACTCGTTGGAAGCTTGGGCCATCTTTTGGTCCTTTTTGGGTCGCACCACAGTTCTCCCTCCAACGAGCTCGCTTCCCGACCTATACCTCCGGAAAACGTGTCAGGGAGCATGCCAGGAGTGTGGGTTGAAGTCCTCGGAGCACGAGACCCGAAGATCGAAAGACTTATGACCAATACGGAGCAAAGGGAAGAAACCGTCGAGGGACCGCTTTTTACCTCAGGACGAGAAAACTGAGTCCGGGGCATTCCCGCTCGCGTTTTCTTGGGACGAGCACCGGAAGTCCTCGAGCTCAGCCCGTTTCCTTCGCTGCAAGTGCATTTCCAGTCGTTTCTGACACCGGACGAGCGTTCGCCACTCGTTGGAAGCTTCGGCCATCTTTTGGACCGTTTTGGGTCGCACCACAGTTCTCCCTCCAACGAGCTCGCTTCCCGACCTATACCTCCGGAAAACGTGTCAGGGAGCATGCCAGGAGTGTGGGTTGAAGTCCTCAGAGCACGAGACCCGAAGATCGAAAGACTTATGACCAATACGGAGCAAAGGGAAGAAACCGTCGGGGGACCGCTTTTTACCCCAGGACGAGAAAACTGAGTCCGGGGCATTGCCGCTCGCGTTTTCTTGGGACGAGCACCGGAAGTCCTCGAGCTCAGCCCGTTTCCTTCGCTGCAAGTGCATTTCCAGTGGTTTCTTACACCGGACGAGCGTTCGCCACTCGTTGGATGCTTGGGCCATCTTTTGGTCCGTTTTGGGTCGCACCACAGTTCTCCCTCCAACGATCTCGCTTCCCGACCTATACCTCCGGAAAATGTGTCAGGGAGCATGCCAGGAGTGTGGGTTGAAGTCCTCGGAGCACGAGACCCGAAGATCGAAAGACTTATGACCAATACGGAGCAAAGGGAAGAAACCGTCGGGGGACCGCTTTTTACCTCAGGACGAGAAAACTGAGTCCGGGGCATTCCCGCTCGCGTTTTCTTGGGACGAGCACCGGAAGTCCTCGAGCTCAGCCCGTTTCCTTCGCTGCAAGTGCATTTCCAATCGTTTCTGACACCGGACGAGCGTTCGCCACTCGTAGGAAGCTTCGGCCATCTTTTGGACCGTTTTGGGTCGCACCACAGTTCTCCCTCCAACGAGCTCGCTTCCCGACCTATACCTCCGGAAAACGTGTCAGGGAGCATGCCAGGAGTGTGGGTTGAAGTCCTCGGAGCACGAGACCCGAAGATCGAAAGACTTATGACCAATACGGAGCAAAGGGAAGAAACCGTCGGGGGACCGCTTTTTACCCCAGGACGAGAAAACTGAGTCCGGGGCATTCCCGCTCGCGTTTTCTTGGGACGAGCACCGGAAGTCCTCGAGCTCAGCCCGTTTCCTTCGCTGCAAGTGCATTTCCAGTGGTTTCTGACACCGGACGAGCGTTCGCCACTCGTTGGAAGCTTCGGCCATCTTTTGGACCGTTTTGGGTCGCACCACAGTTCTCCCTCCAACGAGCTCGCTTCCCGACGTATACCTCCGGAAAACGTGTCAGGGAGCATGCCAGGAGTGTGGGTTGAAGTCCTCGGAGCACGAGACCCGAAGATCGAAAGACTTATGACCAATACGGAGCAAAGGGAAGAAACCGTCGGGGGACCGCTTTTTACCCCAGGACGAGAAAACTGAGTTTGGGGCATTCCCGCTCGCGTTTTCTTGGGACGAGCACCGGAAGTCCTCGAGCTCAGCCCGTTTCCTTCGCTGCAAGTGCATTTCCAGTCGTTTCTGACACCGGACGAGCGTTCGCCACTCGTTGGAAGCTTCGGCCATCTTTTGGACCGTTTTGGGTCGCACCACAGTTCTCCCTCCAACGAGCTCGCTTCCCGACCTATACCTCCGGAAAACGTGTCAGGGAGCATGCCAGGAGTGTGGGTTGAAGTCCTCGGAGCACGAGACTCGAAGATCGAAAGACTTATGACCAATACGGAGCAAAGGGAAGAAACCGTCGGGGGACCGCTTTTTACCCCAGGACGAGAAAACTGAGTACGGGGCATTCCCGCTCGCGTTTTCTGGGGACGAGCACCGGAAGTCCTCGAGCTCAGCCCGTTTCCTTCGCTGCAAGTGCATTTCCAGTGGTTTCTGACACCGGACGAGCGTTCGCCACTCGTTGGAAGCTTCGGCCATCTTTTGGACCGTTTTAGGTCGCACCACAGTTCTCCCTCCAACGAGCTCGCTTCCCGACCTATACCTTCGGAAAACGTGTAAGGGAGCATGCCAGGAGTGTGGGTTGAAGTCCTCGGAGCACGAGACTCGAAGATCGAAAGACTTATGACCAATACGGAGCAAAGGGAAGAAACCGTCGGGGGACCGCTTTTTACCCCAGGACGAGAAAACTGAGTCCGGGGCATTCCTGCTCGCGTTTTCTTGGGACGCGCACCGAAAGTCTTCGAGCTCAGCCCGTTTCCTTTGCTGCGATTGCATTTCCAGTGGTTTCTGTCACCGGACAAGCGTTCGCCACTCGTTGTCAGCTTCGGCCATCTTTTGGACCGTTTTGGGACGCACCACAGTTCTCCCTCCAACGAGCTCGCTTCCCGACCTATACCTCCGGAAAACGTGTCAGGGAGCATGCCAGGAGTGTGGGTTGAAGTCCTCGGAGCACGAGACCCGAAGATCGAAAGACTTATGACCCATACGGAGCAAAGGGAAGAAACCGTCGGGGGACCGCTTTTTACTCCAGGACGAGAAAACTGAGTCCGGGGCATTCCCGCTCGCGTTTTCTTGGGACGAGCACCGGAAGTCCTCGAGCTCAGCCCGTTTCCTTCGCTGCAAGTGCATTTCCAGTGGTTTCTGACACCGGACGAGCGTTCGCCACTCGTTGGAAGCTTCGGCCATCTTTTGCACCGTTTTGGGTCGCACCACAGTTCTCCCTCCAACGAGCTCGCTTCCCGACCTATACCTCCGAAAAACATGCCAGGAGTGTGGGTTGAAGTCCTCGGAGCACGAGACCCAAAGATCGAAAGACTTATGACCAATACGGAGCAAAGGGAAGAAACCGTCGGGGGACCGCTTTTTACCCCAGGACGAGAAAACTAAGTCCGCGGCATTCCCGCTCGCGTTTTCTTGGGACGAGCACCGGAAGTCCTCGAGCTCAGCCCGTTTCCTTCGCTGCAAGTGCATTTCCAGTGGTTTCTGACACCGGACGAGCGTTCGCCACTCGTTGGAAGCTTCGGCCATCTTTTGGACCGTTTTGGGTCGCACCACAGTTTTCCCTCCAACGAGCTCGCTTCCCGACCTATACCTCCAGAAAACGTGTCAGGGAGCATGCCAGGAGTGTGGGTTGAAGTCCTCGGAGCACGAGACCCGAAGATCGAAAGACTTATGACCAATACGGAGCAAAGGGAAGAAACCGTCGGGGGACCGCTTTTTACCCCAGGACGAGAAAACTGAGTCCGCGGCATTCCCGCTCGCGTTTTCATGGGACGAGCACCGGAAGTCCTCGAGCTCAGCCCGTTTCCTTCGCTGCAAGTGCATTTCCAGTGGTTTCTGACACCGGACGAGCGTTCGCCACTCGTTGGAAGCTTCGGCCATCTTTTGGACCGTTTTGGGTCGCACCACAGTTCTCCCTCCAACGAGCTCGCTTCCCGACCTATACCTCCGGAAAACGTGTCAGGGAGCATGCCAGGAGTGTAGGTTGAAGTCCTCGGAGCACGAGACCCGAAGATCTAAAGACTTATGACCAATACGGAGCAAAGGGAAGAAACCGTCGGGGGACCGCTTTTTACCCCAGGACGAGAAAACTGAGTCCGGGGCATTCCCGCTCGCGTTTTGTTGGGACGAGCACCGGAAGTCCTCGAGCTCTACCCGTTTCCTTCGCTGCAAGTGCATTTCCCGTGGTTTCTGACACCGGACGAGCGTTCGCCACTCGTTGGAAGCTTCGGCCATCTTTTGGACCGTTTTGGGTCGCACCACAGTTCTCCCTCCAACGAGCTCGCTTCCCGACCTATACCTCCGGAAAACGTGTCAGGGAGCATGCCAGGAGTGTGGGTTGAAGTCCTCGGAGCACGAGACCCGAAGATCGAAAGACTTATGACCAATAAGGAGCAAAGGGAAGAAACCGTCGGGGGACCGCTTTTTACCCCAGGACGAGAAAACTGAGTCCGGGGCATTCCCGCTCGCGTTTTCTTGGGACGAGCACCGGAAGTCCTCGAGCTCAGCCCGTTTCCTTCGCTGCGAGTGCATTTCCAGTGGTTTCTGACACCGGACGAGCGTTCGCCACTCGTTGGAAGCTTCGGCCATCTTTTGGACCGTTTTGGGTCGCACCACAGTTCTCCCTCCAACGAGCTCGCTTCCCGACCTATACCTCCGGAAAACGTGTCAGGGAGCATGCCAGGAGTGTGGGTTGAAGTCCTCGGAGCACGAGACCCGAAGATCGAAAGACTTATGACCAATACGGAGCAAAGGGAAGAAACCGTCGGGGGACCGCTTTTTACCCCAGGACGAGAAAACTGAGTCCGGGGCATTCCCGCTCGCGTTTTCTTGGGACGAGCACCGGAAGTCCTCGAGCTCAGCCCGTTTCCTTTGCTGCAAGTGCATTTCCAGTGGTTTCTGACACCGGACGAGCGTTCGCCACTCGTTGGAAGCTTCGGCCATCTTTTGGACCGTTTTGGGTCGAACCACAGTTCTCCCTCCAACGAGCTCGCTTCCCGACCTATACCTCCGGAAAACGTGTCAGGGAGCATGCCATGAGTGTGGGTTGAAGTCCTCGGAGCACGAGACCCGAAGATCGAAAGACTTATGACCAATACGGAGCAAAGGGAAGAAACCGTCGGGGGACCGCTTTTTACCCCAGGACGAGAAAACTTAGTCCGGGGCATTCCCGCTCGCGTTTTCTTGGGACGAGCACCGGAAGTCCTCGAGCTCAGCCCGTTTCCTTCGCTGCAAGTGCATTTCCAGTGGTTTCTGACACCGGACGAGCGTTCGCCACTCGTTGGAAGCTTCGGCCATCTTTTGGACCGTTTTGGGTCGCACCACAGTTCTCCCTCCAACGAGCTCGCTTCCCGACCTATACCTCCGGAAAACGTGTCAGGGAGCATGCCAGGAGTGTGGGTTGAAGTCCTCGGAGCACGAGACCCGAAGATCGAAAGACTTATGACCAATACGGAGCAAAGGGAAGAAACCGTCGGGGGACCGCTTTTTACCCGAGGACGAGAAAACTGAGTCCGGGGCATTCCCGCTCGCGTTTTCTTGGGACGAGCACCGGAAGTCCTCGAGCTCAGCCCGTTTCCTTCGCTGCAAGTGCATTTCCAGTGGTTTCTGACACCGGACGAGCGTTCGCCACTCGTTGGAAGCTTCGGCCATCTTTTGGACCGTTTTGGGTCGAACCACAGTTCTCCCTCCAACGAGCTCGCTTCCCGACCTATACCTCCGGAAAACGTGTCAGGGAGCATGCCATGAGTGTGGGTTGAAGTCCTCGGAGCACGAGACCCGAAGATCGAAAGACTTATGACCAATACGGAGCAAAGGGAAGAAACCGTCGGGGGACCGCTTTTTACCCCAGGACGAGAAAACTGAGTCCGGGGCATTCCCGCTCGCGTTTTCTTGGGACGAGCACCGGAAGTCCTCGAGCTCAGCCCGTTTCCTTCGCTGCGAGTGCATTTCCAGTGGTTTCTGACACCGGACGAGCGTTCGCCACTCGTTGGAAGCTTCGGCCATCTTTTGGACCGTTTTGGGTCGCACCACAGTTCTCCCTCCAACGAGCTCGCTTCCCGACCTATACCTCCGGAAAACGTGTCAGGGAGCATGCCAGGAGTGTGGGTTGAAGTCCTCGGAGCACGAGACCCGAAGATCGAAAGACTTATGACCAATACGGAGCAAAGGGAAGAAACCGTCGGGGGACCGCTTTTTACCCCAGGACGAGAAAACTGAGTCCGGGGCATTCCCGCTCGCGTTTTCTTGGGACGAGCACCGGAAGTCCTCGAGCTCCGCCCGTTTCCTTCGCTGCAAGTGCATTTCCAGTGGTTTCTGACACCGGACGAGCATTCGCCACTCGTTTGAAGCTTCGGCCATCTTTTGGACCGTTTTGGGTCGCACCACAGTTCTCCCTCCAACGAGCTCGCTTCCCGACCTATACCTCCGGAAAACGTGTCAGGGAGCATGCCAGGAGTGTGGGTTGAAGTCCTCGGGGCACGAGACCCGAAGATTGAAAGACTTATGACCAATACGGAGCAAAGGGAAGAAACCGTCGGGGGACCGCTTTTTACCCCAGGACGAGAAAACTTAGTCCGGGGCATTCCCGCTCGCGTTTTCTTGGGACGAGCACCGGAAGTCCTCGAGCTCAGCCCGTTTCCTTCGCTGCAAGTGCATTTCCAGTGGTTTCTGACACCGGACGAGCGTTCGCCACTCGTTGGAAGCTTCGGCCATCTTTTGGACCGTTTTGGGTCGCACCACAGTTCTCCCTCCAACGAGCTCGCTTCCCGACCTATACCTTCGGAAAACGTGTCAGGGAGCATGCCAGGAGTGTGGGTTGAAGTCCTCGGAGCACGAGACCCGAAGATCGAAAGACTTATGACCAATACGGAGCAAAGGGAAGAAACCGTCGGGGGACCGCTTTTTACCCCAGGACGAGAAAACTGAGTCCGGGGCATTCCCGCTCGCGTTTTCTTGGGACGAGCACCGGAAGTCCTCGAGCTCAGCCCGTTTCCTTCGCTGCAAGTGCATTTCCAGTGGTTTCTGACACCGGACGAGCGTTCGCCACTCGTTGGAAGCTTCGGCCATCCTTTGGACCGTTTTGGGTCGCACCACAGTTCTCCCTCCAACGAGCTCGCTTCCCGACCTATACCTCCGGAAAACGTGTCAGGGAGCATGCCAGGAGTGTGGGTTGAATTCCTCGGAGCACGAGACCCGAAGATCGAAAGACTTATGACCAATACGGAGCAAAGGGAAGAAACCGTCGGGGGACCGCTTTTTACCCCAGGACGAGAAAACTGAGTACGGGGCATTCCCGCTCGCGTTTTCTTGGGACGAGCACCGGAAGTCCTCGAGCTCAGCCCGTTTCCTTCGCTGCGAGTGCATTTCCAGTGGTTTCTGACACCGGACGAGCGTTCGCCACTCGTTGGAAGCTTCGGCCATCTTTTGGACCGTTTTGGGTCGCACCAAAGTTCTCCCTCCAACGAGCTCGCTTCCCGACCTATACCTCCGGAAAACGTGTCAGGGAGCATGCCAGGAGTGTGGGTTGAAGTCCTCGGAGCACGAGACCCGAAGATCGAAAGACTTATGACCAATACGGAGCAAAGGGAAGAAACCGTCGGGGGAACGCTTTTTACCCCAGGACGAGAAAACTGAGTCCGGGCATTCGCGCTCGCGTTTTCTTGGGACGAGCACCGGAAGTCCTCGAGCTCAGCCCGTTTCCTTCGCTGCAAGTGCATTTCCAGTGGTTTCTGACACCGGACGAGCGTTCGCCACTCGTTGGAAGCTTCGGCCATCTTTTGGACCGTTTTGGGTCGCACCACAGTTCTCCCTCCAACGAGCTCGCTTCCCGACCTATACCTCCGGAAAACGTGTCAAGGAGCATGCCAGGAGTGTGGGTTGAAGTCCTCGGTGCACGAGACCCGAAGATCGAAAGACTTATGACCAATACGGAGCAAAGGGAAGAAACCGTCGGGGGACCGCTTTTTACCCCAGGACGAGAAAACTGAGTCCGGGGCATTCCCGCTCGCGTTTTCTTGGGACGAGCACCGGAAGTCCTCGAGCTCAGCCCGTTTCCTTCGCTGCAAGTGCATTTCCAGTGGTTTCTGACACCGGACGAGCGTTCGCCACTCGTTGGAAGCTTCGGCCATCTTTTGGACCGTTTTGGGTCGCACCACAGTTCTCCCTCCAACGAGCTCGCTTCCCGACCTATACCTCCGGAAAACGTGTCAGGGAGCATGCCAGGAGTGTGGGTTGAAGTCCTCGGAGCACGAGACCCGAAGATCGAAAGACTTATGACCAATACGGAGCAAAGGGAAGAAACCGTCGGGGGACCGCTTTTTACCCCAGGACGAGAAAACTGAGTCCGGGGCATTCCCTCTCGCGTTTTCTTGGGACGAGCACCGGAAGTCCTCGAGCTCAGCCCGTTTCCTTCGCTGCAAGTGCATTTCCAGTGGTTTCTGACACCGGACGAGCGTTCGCCACTCGTTGGAAGCTTCGGCCATCTTTTGGACCGTTTTGGGTCGCACCACAGTTCTCCCTCCAACGAGCTCGCTTCCCGACCTATACCTCCGGAAAACGTGTCAGGGAGCATGCCAGGAGTGTGGGTTGAAGTCCTCGGAGCACGAGACCCGAAGATCGAAAGACTTATGACCAATACGGAGCAAAGGGAAGAAACCGTCGGGGGACCGCTTTTTACGCCAGGACGAGAAAACTGAGTCCGGGGCATTCGCGCTCGCGTTTTCTTGGGACGAGCACCGGAAGTCCTCGAGCTCAGCCCGTTTCCTTCGCTGCAAGTGCATTTCCAGTGGTTTCTGACACCGGACGAGCGTTCGCCACTCGTTGGAAGCTTCGGCCATCTTTTGGACCGTTTTGGGTCGCACCACAGTTCTCCCTCCAACGAGCTCGCTTCCCGACCTATACCTCCGGAAAACGTGTCAGGGAGCATGCCAGGAGTGTGGGTTGAAGTCCTCGGAGCACGAGACCCGAAGATCGAAAGACTTATGACCAATACGGAGCAAAGGGAAGAAACCGTCGGGGGACCGCTTTTTACCCCAGGACGAGAAAACTGAGTCCAGGGCATTCCCGCTCGCGTTTTCTTGGGACGAGCACCGGAAGTCCTCGAGCTCAGCCCGTTTCCTTCGCTGCAAGTGCATTTCCAGTGGTTTCTGACACCGGACGAGCGTTCGCCACACGTTGGAAGCTTCGGCCATCTTTTGGACCGTTTTGGGTCGCACCACAGTTCTCCCTCCAACGAGCTCGCTTCCCGACCTATACCTCCGGAAAACGTGTCAGGGAGCATGACAGGAGTGTGGGTTGAAGTCCTCGGAGCACGAGACCCGAAGATCGAAAGACTTATGACCAATACGGAGCAAAGGGAAGAAACCGTCGGGGGACCGCTTTTTACCCCAGGACGAGAAAACTGAGTCCGGGGCATTCCCGCTCGCGTTTCTTGGGACGAGAACCGGAAGTCCTCGAGCTCAGCCCGTTTCCTTCGCTGCAAGTGCATTTCCAGTGGTTTCTGACACCGGACGAGCGTTCGCCACTCGTTGGAAGCTTCGGCCATCTTTTGGACCGTTTTGGGTCGCACCACAGTTCTCCCTCCAACGAGCTCGCTTCCCGACCTATACCTCCGGAAAACGTGTCAGGGAGCATGCCAGGAGTGTGGGTTGAAGTCCTCGGAGCACGAGACCCGAAGATCGAAAGACTTATGACCAATACGGAGCAAAGGGAAGAAACCGTCGGGGGACCGCTTTTTACCCCAGGACGAGAAAACTGAGTCCGGGGCATTCCCGCTCGCGTTTTCTTGGGACGAGCACCGGAAGTCCTCGAGCTCAGCCCGTTTCCTTCGCTGCAAGTGCATTTCAAGTGGTTTCTGACACCGGACGAGCGTTCGCCACTCGTTGGAAGCTTCGGCCATCTTTTGGACCGTTTTGGGTCGAACCACAGTTCACCCTCCAACGAGCTCGCTTCCCGACCTATACCTCCGGAAAACGTGTCAGGGAGCATGCCAGGAGTGTGGGTTGAAGTCCTCGGAGCACGAGACCCGAAGATCGAAAGACTTATGACCAATACGGAGCAAAGGGAGGAAACCGTCGGGGGACCGCTTTTTACCCCAGGACGAGAAAACTGAGTCCGGGGCATTCCCGCTCGCGTTTTCTTGGGACGAGCACCGGAAGTCCTCGAGCTCAGCCCGTTTCCTTCGCTGCAAGTGCATTTCCAGTGGTTTCTGACACCGGACGAGCGTTCGCCACTCGTTGGAAGCTTCGGCCATCTTTTGGACCGTTTTGGGTCGCACCACAGTTCTCCCTCCAACGAGCTCGCTTCCCGACCTATACCTCCGGAAAACGTGTCAGGGAGCATGCCAGGAGTGTGGGTTGAAGTCCTCGGAGCACGAGACCCGAAGATCGAAAGACTTATGACCAATACGGAGCAAAGGGAAGAAACCGTCGGGGGACCGCTTTTTACGCCAGGACGAGAAAACTGAGTCCGGGGCATTCGCGCTCGCGTTTTCTTGGGACGAGCACCGGAAGTCCTCGAGCTCAGCCCGTTTCCTTCGCTGCAAGTGCATTTCCAGTGGTTTCTGACACCGGACGAGCGTTCGCCACTCGTTGGAAGCTTCGGCCATCTTTTGGACCGTTTTGGGTCGCACCACAGTTCTCCCTCCAACGAGCTCGCTTCCCGACCTATACCTCCGGAAAACGTGTCAGGGAGCATGCCAGGAGTGTGGGTTGAAGTCCTCGGAGCACGAGACCCGAAGATCGAAAGACTTATGACCAATACGGAGCAAAGGGAAGAAACCGTCGGGGGACCGCTTTTTACCCCAGGACGAGAAAACTGAGTCCAGGGCATTCCCGCTCGCGTTTTCTTGGGACGAGCACCGGAAGTCCTCGAGCTCAGCCCGTTTCCTTCGCTGCAAGTGCATTTCCAGTGGTTTCTGACACCGGACGAGCGTTCGCCACACGTTGGAAGCTTCGGCCATCTTTTGGACCGTTTTGGGTCGCACCACAGTTCTCCCTCCAACGAGCTCGCTTCCCGACCTATACCTCCGGAAAACGTGTCAGGGAGCATGACAGGAGTGTGGGTTGAAGTCCTCGGAGCACGAGACCCGAAGATCGAAAGACTTATGACCAATACGGAGCAAAGGGAAGAAACCGTCGGGGGACCGCTTTTTACCCCAGGACGAGAAAACTGAGTCCGGGGCATTCCCGCTCGCGTTTCTTGGGACGAGAACCGGAAGTCCTCGAGCTCAGCCCGTTTCCTTCGCTGCAAGTGCATTTCCAGTGGTTTCTGACACCGGACGAGCGTTCGCCACTCGTTGGAAGCTTCGGCCATCTTTTGGACCGTTTTGGGTCGCACCACAGTTCTCCCTCCAACGAGCTCGCTTCCCGACCTATACCTCCGGAAAACGTGTCAGGGAGCATGCCAGGAGTGTGGGTTGAAGTCCTCGGAGCACGAGACCCGAAGATCGAAAGATTTATGACCAATACGGAGCAAAGGGAAGAAACCGTCGGGGGACCGCTTTTTACCCCAGGACGAGAAAACTGAGTCCGGGGCATTCCCGCTCGCGTTTTCTTGGGACGAGCACCGGAAGTCCTCGAGCTCAGCCCGTTTCCTTCGCTGCAAGTGCATTTCCAGTGGTTTCTGACACGGGACGAGCGTTCGCCACTCGTCGGAAGCTTCGGCCATCTTTTGGACCGTTTTGGGTCGCACCACAGTTCTCCCTCCAACGAGCTCGCTTCCCGACCTATACCTCCGGAAAACGTGTCAGGGAGCATGCCAGGAGTGTGGGTTGAAGTCCTCGGAGCACGAGACCCGAAGATCGAAAGACTTATGACCAATACGGAGCAAAGGGAAGAAACCGTCGGGGGACCGCTTTTTACCCCAGGACGAGAAAACTGAGTCCGGGGCATTCCCGCTCGCGTTTTCTTGGGACGAGCACCGGAAGTCCTCGAGCTCAGCCCGTTTCCTTCGCTGCAAGTGAATTTCCAGTGGTTTCTGACACCGGACGAGCGTTCGCCACTCGTTGGAAGCTTCGGCCATCTTTTGGACCGTTTTGGGTCGCACCACAGTTCTCCCTCCAACGAGCTCGCTTCCCGACCTATACCTCCGGAAAACGTGTCAGGGAGCATGCCAGGAGTGTGGGTTGAAGTCCTCGGAGCACGAGACCCGAAGATCGAAAGACTTATGACCAATACGGAGCAAAGGGAAGAAACCTTCGGGGACCCGCTTTTTACCCCAGGACGAGAAAACGGAGTCCGGGGCATTCCCGCTCGCGTTTTCTTGGGACGAGCACCGGAAGTCCTCGAGCTCAGCCCGTTTCCTTCGCTGCAAGTGCATTTCCAGTGGTTTCTGACACGGGACGAGCGTTCGCCACTCGTCGGAAGCTTCGGCCATCTTTTGGACCGTTTTGGGTCGCACCACAGTTCTCCCTCCAACGAGCTCGCTTCCCGACCTATACCTCCGGAAAACGTGTCAGGGAGCATGCCAGGAGTGTGGGTTGAAGTCCTCGGAGCACGAGACCCGAAGATCGAAAGACTTATGACCAATACGGAGCAAAGGGAAGAAACCGTCGGGGGACCGCTTTTTACCCCAGGACGAGAAAACTGAGTCCGGGGCATTCCCGCTCGCGTTTTCTTGGGACGAGCACCGGAAGTCCTCGAGCTCAGCCCGTTTCCTTCGCTGCAAGTGCATTTCCAGTGGTTTCTGACACCGGACGAGCGTTCGCCACTCGTTGGAAGCTTCGGCCATCTTTTGGACCGTTTTGGGTCGCACCACAGTTCTCCCTCCAACGAGCTCGCTTCCCGACCTATACCTCCGGAAAACGTGTCAGGGAGCATGCCAGGAGTGTGGGTTGAAGTCCTCGGAGCACGAGACCCGAAGATCGAAAGACTTATGACCAATACGGAGCAAAGGGAAGAAACCGTCGGGGACCCGCTTTTTACCCCAGGACGAGAAAACGGAGTCCGTGGCATTCCCGCTCGCGTTTTCTTGGGACGAGCACCGGAAGTCCTCGAGCTCAGCCCGTTTCCTTCGCTGCAAGTGCATTTTCGGTGGTTTCGGACACCGGACGAGCGTTCGCCACTCGTTGGAAGCTTCGGCCATCTTTTGGACCGTTTTGGGTCGCACCACAGTTCTCCCTCCAACGAGCTCGCTTCCCGACCTATACCTCCGGAAAACGTGTCAGGGAGCATGCCAGGAGTGTGGGTTGAAGTCCTCGGAGCACGAGACCCGAAGATCGAAAGACTTATGACCAATACGGAGCAAAGGGAAGAAACCGTCGGGGACCCGCTTTTTACCCCAGGACGAGAAAACTGAGTCCGGGGCATTCCCGCTCGCGTTTTCTTGGGACGAGCACCGGAAGTCCTCGAGCTCAGCCCGTTTCCTTCGCTGCAAGTGCATTTCCAGTGGTTTCTGACACGGGACGAGCGTTCGCCACTCGTCGGAAGCTTCGGCCATCTTTTGGACCGTTTTGGGTCGCACCACAGTTCTCCCTCCAACGAGCTCGCTTCCCGACCTATACCTCCGGAAAACGTGTCAGGGAGCATGCCAGGAGTGTGGGTTGAAGTCCTCGGAGCACGAGACCCGAAGATCGAAAGACTTATGACCAATACGGAGCAAAGGGAAGAAACCGTCGGGGGACCGCTTTTTACCCCAGGACGAGAAAACGGAGTCCGGGGCATTCCCGCTCGCGTTTTCTTGGGACGAGCACCGGAAGTCCTCGAGCTCAGCCCGTTTCCTTCGCTGCAAGTGAATTTCCAGTGGTTTCTGACACCGGACGAGCGTTCGCCACTCGTTGGAAGCTTCGGCCATCTTTTGGACCGTTTTGGGTCGCACCACAGTTCTCCCTCCAACGAGCTCGCTTCCCGACCTATACCTCCGGAAAACGTGTCAGGGAGCATGCCAGGAGTGTGGGTTGAAGTCCTCGGAGCATGAGACCCGAAGATCGAAAGACTTATGACCAATACGGAGCAAAGGGAAGAAACCTTCGGGGACCCGCTTTTTACCCCAGGACGAGAAAACGGAGTCCGGGGCATTCCCGCTCGCGTTTTCTTGGGACGAGCACCGGAAGTCCTCGAGCTCAGCCCGTTTCCTTCGCTGCAAGTGCATTTCCAGTGGTTTCTGACACGGGACGAGCGTTCGCCACTCGTCGGAAGCTTCGGCCATCTTTTGGACCGTTTTGGGTCGCACCACAGTTCTCCCTCCAACGAGCTCGCTTCCCGACCTATACCTCCGGAAAACGTGTCAGGGAGCATGCCAGGAGTGTGGGTTGAAGTCCTCGGAGCACGAGACCCGAAGATCGAAAGACTTATGACCAATACGGAGCAAAGGGAAGAAACCGTCGGGGGACCGCTTTTTACCCCAGGACGAGAAAACTGAGTCCGGGGCATTCCCGCTCGCGTTTTCTTGGGACGAGCACCGGAAGTCCTCGAGCTCAGCCCGTTTCCTTCGCTGCAAGTGCATTTCCAGTGGTTTCTGACACCGGACGAGCGTTCGCCACTCGTTGGAAGCTTCGGCCATCTTTTGGACCGTTTTGGGTCGCACCACAGTTCTCCCTCCAACGAGCTCGCTTCCCGACCTATACCTCCGGAAAACGTGTCAGGGAGCATGCCAGGAGTGTGGGTTGAAGTCCTCGGAGCACGAGACCCGAAGATCGAAAGACTTATGACCAATACGGAGCAAAGGGAAGAAACCGTCGGGGACCCGCTTTTTACCCCAGGACGAGAAAACGGAGTCCGTGGCATTCCCGCTCGCGTTTTCTTGGGACGAGCACCGGAAGTCCTCGAGCTCAGCCCGTTTCCTTCGCTGCAAGTGCATTTTCGGTGGTTTCGGACACCGGACGAGCGTTCGCCACTCGTTGGAAGCTTCGGCCATCTTTTGGACCGTTTTGGGTCGCACCACAGTTCTCCCTCCAACGAGCTCGCTTCCCGACCTATACCTCCGGAAAACGTGTCAGGGAGCATGCCAGGAGTGTGGGTTGAAGTCCTCGGAGCACGAGACCCGAAGATCGAAAGACTTATGACCAATACGGAGCAAAGGGAAGAAACCGTCGGGGGACCGCTTTTTACCCCAGGACGAGAAAACTGAGTCCGGGGCATTCCCGCTCGCGTTTTCTTGGGACGAGCACCGGAAGTCCTCGAGCTCAGCCCGTTTCCTTCGCTGCAAGTGCATTTCCAGTGGTTTCTGACACCGGACGAGCGTTCGCCACTCGTTGGAAGCTTCCGCCATCTTTTGGACCGTTTTGGGTCGCACCACAGTTCTCCCTCCAACGAGCTCGCTTCCCGACCTATACCTCCGGAAAACGTGTCAGGGAGCATGCCAGGAGTGTGGGTTGAAGTCCTCGGAGCACGAGACCCGAAGATCGAAAGACTTATGACCAATACGGAGCAAAGGGAAGAAACCGTCGGGGACCCGCTTTTTACCCCAGGACGAGAAAACGGAGTCCGGGGCATTCCCGCTCGCGTTTTCTTGGGACGAGCACCGGAAGTCCTCGAGCTCAGCCCGTTTCCTTCGCTGCAAGTGCATTTCCAGTGGTTTCTGACACGGGACGAGCGTTCGCCACTCGTCGGAAGCTTCGGCCATCTTTTGGACCGTTTTGGGTCGCACCACAGTTCTCCCTCCAACGAGCTCGCTTCCCGACCTATACCTCCGGAAAACGTGTCAGGGAGCATGCCAGGAGTGTGGGTTGAAGTCCTCGGAGCACGAGACCCGAAGATCGAAAGACTTATGACCAATACGGAGCAAAGGGAAGAAACCGTCGGGGGACCGCTTTTTACCCCAGGACGAGAAAACTGAGTCCGGGGCATTCCCGCTCGCGTTTTCTTGGGACGAGCACCGGAAGTCCTCGAGCTCAGCCCGTTTCCTTCGCTGCAAGTGCATTTCCAGTGGTTTCTGACACCGGACGAGCGTTCGCCACTCGTTGGAAGCTTCGGCCATCTTTTGGACCGTTTTGGGTCGCACCACAGTTCTCCCTCCAACGAGCTCGCTTCCCGACCTATACCTCCGGAAAACGTGTCAGGGAGCATGCCAGGAGTGTGGGTTGAAGTCCTCGGAGCACGAGACCCGAAGATCGAAAGACTTATGACCAATACGGAGCAAAGGGAAGAAACCGTCGGGGACCCGCTTTTTACCCCAGGACGAGAAAACGGAGTCCGGGGCATTCCCGCTCGCGTTTTCTTGGGACGAGCACCGGAAGTCCTCGAGCTCAGCCCGTTTCCTTCGCTGCAAGTGCATTTCCAGTGGTTTCTGACACGGGACGAGCGTTCGCCACTCGTCGGAAGCTTCGGCCATCTTTTGGACCGTTTTGGGTCGCACCACAGTTCTCCCTCCAACGAGCTCGCTTCCCGACCTATACCTCCGGAAAACGTGTCAGGGAGCATGCCAGGAGTGTGGGTTGAAGTCCTCGGAGCACGAGACCCGAAGATCGAAAGACTTATGACCAATACGGAGCAAAGGGAAGAAACCGTCGGGGGACCGCTTTTTACCCCAGGACGAGAAAACTGAGTCCGGGGCATTCCCGCTCGCGTTTTCTTGGGACGAGCACCGGAAGTCCTCGAGCTCAGCCCGTTTCCTTCGCTGCAAGTGCATTTCCAGTGGTTTCTGACACCGGACGAGCGTTCGCCACTCGTTGGAAGCTTCGGCCATCTTTTGGACCGTTTTGGGTCGCACCACAGTTCTCCCTCCAACGAGCTCGCTTCCCGACCTATACCTCCGGAAAACGTGTCAGGGAGCATGCCAGGAGTGTGGGTTGAAGTCCTCGGAGCACGAGACCCGAAGATCGAAAGACTTATGACCAATACGGAGCAAAGGGAAGAAACCGTCGGGGACCCGCTTTTTACCCCAGGACGAGAAAACGGAGTCCGGGGCATTCCCGCTCGCGTTTTCTTGGGACGAGCACCGGAAGTCCTCGAGCTCAGCCCGTTTCCTTCGCTGCAAGTGCATTTTCGGTGGTTTCGGACACCGGACGAGCGTTCGCCACTCGTTGGAAGCTTCGGCCATCTTTTGGACCGTTTTGGGTCGCACCACAGTTCTCCCTCCAACGAGCTCGCTTCCCGACCTATACCTCCGGAAAACGTGTCAGGGAGCTTGCCAGGAGTGTGGGTTGAAGTCCTCGGAGCACGAGACCCGAAGATCGAAAGACTTATGACCAATACGGAGCAAAGGGAAGAAACCGTCGGGGACCCGCTTTTTACCCCAGGACGAGAAAACGGAGTCCGGGGCATTCCCGCTCGCGTTTTCTTGGGACGAGCACCGGAAGTCCTCGAGCTCAGCCCGTTTCCTTCGCTGCAAGTGCATTTTCGGTGGTTTCGGACACCGAACGAGCGTTCGCCACTCGTTGGAAGCTTCGGCCATCTTTTGGACCGTTTTGGGTTGCACCACAGTTCTCCCTCCAACGAGCTCGCTTCCCGACCTATACCTCCGGAAAACGTGTCAGGGAGCATGCCAGGAGTGTGGGTTGAAGTCCTCGGAGCACGAGACCCGAAGATCGATAGACTTATGACCAATACGGAGCAAAGGGAAGAAACCGTCGGGGACCCGCTTTTTACCCCAGGACGAGAAAACGGAGTCCGGGGCATTCCCGCTCGCGTTTTCATGGGACGAGCACCGGAAGTCCTCGAGCTCAGCCCGTTTCCTTCGCTGCAAGTGCATTTTCGGTGGTTTCGGACACCGGACGAGCGTTCGCCACTCGTTGGAAGCTTCGGCCATCTTTTGGACCGTTTTGGGTCGCACCACAGTTCTCCCTCCAACGAGCTCGCTTCCCGACCTATACCTCCGGAAAACGTGTCAGGGAGCATGCCAGGAGTGTGGGTTGAAGTCCTCGGAGCACGAGACCCGAAGATCGAAAGACTTATGACCAATACGGAGCAAAGGGAAGAAACCGTCGGGGGACCGCTTTTTACCCCAGGACGAGAAAACTGAGTCCGGGGCATTCCCGCTCGCGTTTTCTTGGGACGAGCACCGGAAGTCCTCGAGCTCAGCCCGTTTCCTTCGCTGTAAGTGCATTTCCAGTGGTTTCTGACACCGGACGAGCGTTCGCCACTCGTTGGAAGCTTCGGCCATCTTTTGGACCGTTTTGGGTCGCACCACAGTTCTCCCTCCAACGAGCTCGCTTCCCGACCTATACCTCCGGAAAACGTGTCAGGGAGCATGCCAGGAGTGTGGGTTGAAGTCCTCGGAGCACGAGACCCGAAGATCGAAAGACTTATGACTAATACAGAGCAAAGGGAAGAAACCGTCGGGAGACCGCTTTTTACCCCTGGACGAGAAAACTGAGTCCGGGGCATTCCCGCTCGCGTTTTCTTGGGACGAGCACCGGAAGTCCTCGAGGTCAGCCCGTTTCCTTCGCTGCAAGTGCATTTCCAGTGGTTTCTGACACCGGACGAGCGTTCGCCACTCGCTGGAAGCTTCGGCCATCTTTTGGACCGTTTTGGGTCGCACCACAGTTCTCCCTCCAACGAGCTCGCTTCCCGACCTATACCTCCGGAAAACGTGTCAGGGAGCATGCCAGGAGTGTGGGTTGAAGTCCTCGGAGCACGAGACCCAAAGATCGAAAGACTTATGACCAATACGGAGCAAAGGGAAGAAACCGTCGGGGGACCGCTTTTTACCCCAGGACGAGAAAACTGAGTCCGGGGCATTCCCGCTCGCGTTTTCTTGGGACGAGCACCGGAAGTCCTCGAGCTCAGCCCGTTTCCTTCGCTGCAAGTGCATTTCCAGTGGTTTCTGACACCGGACGAGCGTTCGCCACTCGTTGGAAGCTTCGGCCATCTTTTGGACCGTTTTGGGTCGCACCAAAGTTCTCCCTCCAACGAGCTCGCTTCCCGACCTATACCTCCGGAAAACGTGTCAGGGAGCATGCCAGGAGTGTGGGTTGAAGTCCTCGGAGCACGAGACCCGAAGATCGAAAGACTTATGACCAATACGGAGCAAAGGGAAGAAACCGTCGGGGGACCGCTTTTTACCCCAGGACGAGAAAACTGAGTCCGGGGCATTCCCGCTCGCGTTTTCTTGGGACGAGCACCGGAAGTCCTCGAGCTCAGCCCGTTTCCTTCGCTGCAAGTGCATTTCCAGTGGTTTCTGACACCGGACGAGCGTTCGCCACTCGTTGGAAGCTTCGGCCATCTTTTGGACCGTTTTGGGTCGCACCACAGTTCTCCCTCCAACGAGCTCGCTTCCCGACCTATACCTCCGGAAAATGTGTCAGGGAGCATGCCAGGAGTGTGGGTTGAAGTCCACGGAGCACGAGACCCGAAGATCGAAAGACTTATGACCAATACGGAGCAAAGGGAAGAAACCGTCGGGGGACCGCTTTTTACCCCAGGACGACAGAACTGAGTCCGGGGCATTCTCGCTCGCGTTTTCTTGGGACGAGCACCGGAAGTCCTCGAGCTCAACCCGTTTCCTTCGCTGCGAGTGCATTTCCAGTGGTTTCTGACACCGGACGAGCGTTCGCCACTCGTTGGAAGCTTCGGCCATCTTTTGGACCGTTTTGGGTCGCACCAAAGTTCTCCCTCCAACGAGCTCGCTTCCCGACCTATACCTCCGGAAAACGTGTCAGGGAGCATGCCAGGAGTGTGGGTTGAAGTCCTCGGAGCACGAGACCCGAAGATCGAAAGACTTATGACCAATACGGAGCAAAGGGAAGAAACCGTCGGGGGACCGCTTTTTACCCCAGGACGAGAAAACTGAGTACGGGCATTCCCGCTCGCGTTTTCATGGGACGAGCACCGGAAGTCCTCGAGCTCAGCCCGTTTCCTTCGCTGCGAGTGCATTTCCAGTGGTTTCTGACACCGGACGAGCGTTCGCCACTCGTTGGAAGCTTCGGCCATCTTTTGGACCGTTTTGGGTCGCACCACAGTTCTCCCTCCAACGAGCTCGCTTCCCGACCTATACCTCCGGAAAACGTGTCAGGGAGCATGCCAGGAGTGTGGGTTGAAGTCCTCGGAGCACGAGACCCGAAGATTGAAAGACTTATGACCAATACGGAGCAAAGGGAAGAAACCGTCAGGGGACCGCTTTTTACCCCAGGACGAGAAAACTGAGTCCGGGGCATTCCCGCTCGCGTTTTCTTGGGACGAGCACCGGAAGTCCTCGAGCTCAGCCCGTTTCCTTCGCTGCGAGTGCATTTCCAGTGGTTTCTGACACCGGACGAGCGTTCGCCACTCGTTGGAAGCTTCGGCCATCTTTTGGACCGTTTTGGGTCGCACCACAGTTCTCCCTCCAACGAGCTCGCTTCCCGACCTATACCTCCGGAAAACGTGTCAGGGAGCATGCCAGGAGTGTGGGTTGAAGTCCTCGGAGCACGAGACCCGAAGATCGAAAGACTTATGACCAATACGGAGCAAAGGGAAGAAACCGTCGGGGGACCGCTTTTTACCCCAGGACGAGAAAACTGAGTCCGGGGCATTCCCGCTCGCGTTTTCTTGGGACGAGCACCGGAAGTCCTCGAGCTCAGCCCGTTTCCTTCGCTGCGAGTGCATTTCCAGTGGTTTCTGACACCGGACGAGCGTTCGCCACTCGTTGGAAGCTTCGGCCATCTTTTGGACCGTTTTGGGTCGCACCACAGTTCTCCCTCCAACGAGCTCGCTTCCCGACCTATACCTCCGGAAAACGTGTCAGGGAGCATGCCAGGAGTGTGGGTTGAAGTCCTCGGAGCACGAGACCCGAAGATCGAAAGACTTATGACCAATACGGAGCAAAGGGAAGAAACCGTCGGGGGACCGCTTTTTACCCCAGGACGAGAAAACTGAGTCCGGGGCATTCCCGCTCGCGTTTTCTTGGGACGAGCACCGGAAGTCCTCGAGCTCAGCCCGTTTCCTTCGCTGCAAGTGCATTTCCAGTGGTTTCTGACACCGGACGAGCGTTCGCCACTCGTGGAAAGCTTCGGCCATCTTTTGGACCGTTTTTGGTCGCACCACAGTTCTCCCTCCAACGAGCTCGCTTCCCGACCTATACCTCCGGAAAACGTGTCAGGGAGCATGCCAGGAGTGTGGGTTGAAGTCCTCGGAGCACGAGACCCGAAGATCGAAAGACTTATGACCAATACGGAGCAAAGGGAAGAAACCGTCGGGGGACCGCTTTTTACCCCAGGACGAGAAAACTTAGTCCGGGGCATTCCCGCTCGCGTTTTCTTGGGACGAGCACCGGAAGTCCTCGAGCTCAGCCCGTTTCCTTCGCTGCGAGTGCATTTCCAGTGGTTTCTGACACCGGACGAGCGTTTGCCACTCGTTGGAAGCTTCGGCCATCTTTTGGACCGTTTTGGGTCGCACCACAGTTCTTCCTCCAACGAGCTCGCTTCCCGACCTATACCTCCGGAAAACGTGTCAGGGAGCATGCCAGGAGTGTGGGTTGAAGTCCTCGGAGCACGAGACCCGAAGATCGAAAGACTTATGACCAATACGGAGCAAAGGGAAGAAACCGTCGGGGGACCGCTTTTTACCCCAGGACGAGAAAACTGAGTCCGGGGCATTCCCGCTCGCGTTTTCTTGGGACGAGCACCGGAAGTCCTCGAGCTCAGCCCGTTTCCTTCGCTGCAAGTGCATTTCCAGTGGTTTCTGACACCGAACGAGCGTTCGCCACTCGTTGGAAGGTTCGGCCATCTTTTGGACCGTTTTTGGTCGCACCACAGTTCTCCCTCCAACGAGCTCGCTTCCCGACCTATACCTCCGGAAAACGTGTCAGGGAGCATGCCAGGAGTGTGGGTTGAAGTCCTCGGAGCACGAGACCCGAAGATCGAAAGACTTATGACCAATACGGAGCAAAGGGAAGAAACCGTCGGGGGACCGCTTTTTACCCCAGGACGAGAAAACTGAGTCCGGGGCATTCCCGCTCGCGTTTTCTTGGGACGAGCACCGGAAGTCCTCGAGCTCAGCCCGTTTCCTTCGCTGCGAGTGCATTTCCAGTGGTTTCTGACACCGGACGAGCGTTCGCCACTTGTTGGAAGCTTCGGCCATCTTTTGGACCGTTTTGGGTCGCACCACAGTTCTCCCTCCAACGAGCTCGCTTCCCGACCTATACCTCCGGAAAACGTGTCAGGGAGCATGCCAGGAGTGTGGGTTGAAGTCCTCGGAGCACGAGACCCGAAGATCGAAAGACTTATGACCAATACGGAGCAAAGGGAAGAAACCGTCTTGGGACCGCTTTTTACCCCAGGACGAGAAAACTGAGTCCGGGGCATTCCCGCTCGCGTTTTCTTGGGACGAGCACCGGAAGTCCTCGAGCTCAGCCCGTTTCCTTCGCTGCAAGTGCATTTCCAGTGGTTTCTGACACCGGACGAGCGTTCGCCACTCGTTGGAAGCTTCGGCCATATTTTGGACCGTTTTGGGTCGCACCACAGTTCTCCCTCCAACGAGCTCGCTTCCCGACCTATACCTCCGGAAAACGTGTCAGGGAGCATGCCAGGAGTGTGGGTTGAAGTCCTCGGAGCACGAGACCCGAAGATCGAAAGACTTATGACCAAGACGGAGCAAAGGGAAGAAACCGTCGGGGGACCGTTTTTTACCCCAGGACGAGAAAACTGAGTCCGGGGCATTCCCGCTCGCGTTTTCTTGGGACGAGCACCGGAAGTCCTCGAGCTCAGCCCGTTTCCTTCGCTGCGAGTGCATTTCCAGTGGTTTCTGACACCGGACGAGCGTTCGTCACTCGTTGGAAGCTTCGGCCATATTTTGGACCGTTTTGGGTCGCACCACAGTTCTCCCTCCAACGAGCTCGCTTCCCGACCTATACCTCCGGAAAACGTGTCAGGGAGCATGCCAGGAGTGTGGGTTGAAGTCCTCGGAGCACGAGACCCGAAGATCGAAAGACTTATGACCAATACGGAGCAAAGGGAAGAAACCGTCGGGGGACCGCTTTTTACCCTAGGACGAGAAAACTGAGTCCGGGGCATTCCCGCTCGCGTTTTCTTGGGACGAGCACCGGAAGTCCTCGAGCTCAGCCCGTTTCCTTCGCTGCGAGTGCATTTCCAGTGGTTTCTGACACCGGACGAGCGTTCGCCACTCGTTGGAAGCTTCGGCCATCTTTTGGACCGTTTTGGGTCGCACCACAGTTCTCCCTCCAACGAGCTCGCTTCCCGACCTATACCTCCAGAAAACGTGTCAGGGAGCATGCCAGGAGTGTGGGTTGAAGTCCTCGGAGCACGAGACCCGAAGATCGAAAGACTTATGACCAATACGGAGCAAAGGGAAGAAACCGTCGGGGGACCGCTTTTTACCCCAGGACGAGAAAACTGAGTCCGGGGCATTCCCGCTCGCGTTTTCTTGGGACGAGCACCGGAAGTCCTCGAGCTCAGCCCGTTTCCTTCGCTGCGAGTGCATTTCCAGTGGTTTCTGACACCGGACGAGCGTTTGCCACTCGTCGGAAGCTTCGGCCATCTTTTGGACCGTTTTGGGTCGCACCACAGTTCTTCCTCCAACGAGCTCGCTTCCCGACCTATACCTCCGGAAAACGTGTCAGGGAGCATGCCAGGAGTGTGGGTTGAAGTCCTCGGAGCACGAGACCCGAAGATCGAAAGACTTATGACCAATACGGAGCAAAGGGAAGAAACCGTCGGGGGACCGCTTTTTACCCCAGGACGAGAAAACTGAGTCCGGGGCATTCCCGCTCGCGTTTTCTTGGGACGAGCACCGGAAGTCCTCGAGCTCAGCCCGTTTCCTTCGCTGCGAGTGCATTTCCAGTGGTTTCTGACACCGGACGAGCGTTTGCCACTCGTTGGAAGCTTCGGCCATCTTTTGGACCGTTTTGGGTCGCACCACAGTTCTTCCTTCAACGAGCTCGCTTCCCGACCTATACCTCCGGAAAACGTGTCAGGGAGCATGCCAGGAGTGTGGGTTGAAGTCCTCGGAGCACGAGACCCGAAGATCGAAAGACTTATGACCAATACGGAGCAAAGGGAAGAAACCGTCGGGGGACCGCTTTTTACCCCAGGACGAGAAAACTGAGTCCGGGGCATTCCCGCTCGCGTTTTCTTGGGACGAGCACCGGAAGTCCTCGAGCTCAGCCCGTTTCCTTCGCTGCAAGTGCATTTCCAGTGGTTTCTGACACCGGACGAGCGTTCGCCACTCGTTGGAAGGTTCGGCCATCTTTTGGACCGTTTTTGGTCGCACCACAGTTCTCCCTCCAACGAGCTCGCTTCCCGACCTATACCTCCGGAAAACGTGTCAGGGAGCATGCCAGGAGTGTGGGTTGAAGTCCTCGAAGCACGAGACCCGAAGATCGAAAGACTTATGACCAATACGGAGCAAAGGGAAGAAACCGTCGGGGGGACCGCTTTTTACCCCAGGACGAGAAAACTGAGTCCGGGGCATTCCCGCTCGCGTTTTCTTGGGACGAGCACCGGAAGTCCTCGAGCTCAGCCCGTTTCCTTCGCTGCGAGTGCATTTCCAGTGGTTTCTGACACCGGACGAGCGTTCGCCACTCGTTGGAAGCTTCGGCCATCTTTTGGACCGTTTTGGGTCGCACCACAGTTCTCCCTCCAACGAGCTCGCTTCCCGACCTATACCTCCGGAAAACGTGTCAGGGAGCATGCCAGGAGTGTGGGTTGAAGTCCTCGGAGCACGAGACCCGAAGATCGAAAGACTTATGACCAATACGGAGCAAAGGGAAGAAACCGTCGGGGGACCGCTTTTTACCCCAGGACGAGAAAACTGAGTCCGGGGCATTCCCGCTCGCGTTTTCTTGGGACGAGCACCGGAAGTCCTCGAGCTCAGCCCGTTTCCTTCGCTGCAAGTGCATTTCCAGTGGTTTCTGACACCGGACGAGCGTTCGCCACTCGTTGGAAGCTTCGGCCATCTTTTGGACCGTTTTTGGTCGCACCACAGTTCTCCCTCCAACGAGCTCGCTTCCCGACCTATACCTCCGGAAAACGTGTCAGGGAGCATGCCAGGAGTGTGGGTTGAAGTCCTCGGAGCACGAGACCCGAAGATCGAAAGACTTATGACCAATACGGAGCAAAGGGAAGAAACCGTCAGGGGACCGCTTTTTACCCCAGGACGAGAAAACTGAGTCCGGGGCATTCCCGCTCGCGTTTTCTTGGGACGAGCACCGGAAGTCCTCGAGCTCAGCCCGTTTCCTTCGCTGCAAGTGCATTTCCAGTGGTTTCTGACACCGGACGAGCGTTCGCCACTCGTTGGAAGGTTCGGCCATCTTTTGGACCGTTTTTGGTCGCACCACAGTTCTCCCTCCAACGAGCTCGCTTCCCGACCTATACCTCCGGAAAACGTGTCAGGGAGCATGCCAGGAGTGTGGGTTGAAGTCCTCGAAGCACGAGACCCGAAGATCGAAAGACTTATGACCAATACGGAGCAAAGGGAAGAAACCGTCGGGGGACCGCTTTTTACCCCAGGACGAGAAAACTGAGTCCGGGGCATTCCCGCTCGCGTTTTCTTGGGACGAGCACCGGAAGTCCTCGAGCTCAGCCCGTTTCCTTCGCTGCGAGTGCATTTCCAGTGGTTTCTGACACCGGACGAGCGTTCGCCACTCGTTGGAAGCTTCGGCCATCTTTTGGACCGTTTTGGGTCGCACCACAGTTCTCCCTCCAACGAGCTCGCTTCCCGACCTATACCTCCGGAAAACGTGTCAGGGAGCATGCCAGGAGTGTGGGTTGAAGTCCTCGGAGCACGAGACCCGAAGATCGAAAGACTTATGACCAATACGGAGCAAAGGGAAGAAACCGTCAGGGGACCGCTTTTTACCCCAGGACGAGAAAACTGAGTCCGGGGCATTCCCGCTCGCGTTTTCTTGGGACGAGCACCGGAAGTCCTCGAGCTCAGCCCGTTTCCTTCGCTGCAAGTGCATTTCCAGTGGTTTCTGACACCGGACGAGCGTTCGCCACTCGTTGGAAGGTTCGGCCATCTTTTGGACCGTTTTTGGTCGCACCACAGTTCTCCCTCCAACGAGCTCGCTTCCCGACCTATACCTCCGGAAAACGTGTCAGGGAGCATGCCAGGAGTGTGGGTTGAAGTCCTCGAAGCACGAGACCCGAAGATCGAAAGACTTATGACCAATACGGAGCAAAGGGAAGAAACCGTCGGGGGACCGCTTTTTACCCCAGGACGAGAAAACTGAGTCCGGGGCATTCCCGCTCGCGTTTTCTTGGGACGAGCACCGGAAGTCCTCGAGCTCAGCCCGTTTCCTTCGCTGCGAGTGCATTTCCAGTGGTTTCTGACACCGGACGAGCGTTCGCCACTCGTTGGAAGCTTCGGCCATCTTTTGGACCGTTTTGGGTCGCACCACAGTTCTCCCTCCAACGAGCTCGCTTCCCGACCTATACCTCCGGAAAACGTGTCAGGGAGCATGCCAGGAGTGTGGGTTGAAGTCCTCGGAGCACGAGACCCGAAGATCGAAAGACTTATGACCAATACGGAGCAAAGGGAAGAAACCGTCGGGGGACCGCTTTTTACCCCAGGACGAGAAAACTGAGTCCGGGGCATTCCCGCTCGCGTTTTCTTGGGACGAGCACCGGAAGTCCTCGAGCTCAGCCCGTTTCCTTCGCTGCAAGTGCATTTCCAGTGGTTTCTGACACCGGACGAGCGTTCGCCACTCGTTGGAAGCTTCGGCCATCTTTTGGACCGTTTTTGGTCGCACCACAGTTCTCCCTCCAACGAGCTCGCTTCCCGACCTATACCTCCGGAAAACGTGTCAGGGAGCATGCCAGGAGTGTGGGTTGAAGTCCTCGGAGCACGAGACCCGAAGATCGAAAGACTTATGACCAATACGGAGCAAAGGGAAGAAACCGTCAGGGGACCGCTTTTTACCCCAGGACGAGAAAACTGAGTCCGGGGCATTCCCGCTCGCGTTTTCTTGGGACGAGCACCGGAAGTCCTCGAGCTCAGCCCGTTCCCTTCGCTGCGAGTGCATTTCCAGTGGTTTCTGACACCGGACGAGCGTTTGCCACTCGTTGGAAGCTTCGGCCATCTTTTGGACCGTTTTGGGTCGCACCACAGTTCTTCCTCCAACGAGCTCGCTTCCCGACCTATACCTCCGGAAAACGTGTCAGGGAGCATGCCAGGTGTGTGGGTTGAAGTCCTCGGAGCACGAGACCCAAAGATCGAAAGACTTATGACCAATACGGAGCAAAGGGAAGAAACCGTCGGGGGACCGCTTTTTACCCCAGGACGAGAAAACTGAGTCCGGGGCATTCCCGCTCGCGTTTTCTTGGGACGAGCACCGGAAGTCCTCGAGCTCAGCCCGTTTCCTTCGCTGCAAGTGCATTTCCAGTGGTTTCTGACACCGGACGAGCGTTCGCCACTCGTTGGAAGCTTCGGCCATCTTTTGGACCGTTTTTGGTCGCACCACAGTTCTCCCTCCAACGAGCTCGCTTCCCGACCTATACCTCCGGAAAACTTGTCAGGGAGCATGCCAGGAGTGTGGGTTGAAGTCCTCGGAGCACGAGACCCGAAGATCGAAAGACTTATGACCAATACGGAGCAAAGGGAAGAAACCGTCGGGGGACCGCTTTTTACCCCAGGACGAGAAAACTGAGTCCGGGGCATTCCCGCTCGCGTTTTCTTGGGACGAGCACCGGAAGTCCTCGAGCTCAGCCCGTTTCCTTCGCTGCGAGTGCATTTCCAGTGGTTTCTGACACCGGACGAGCGTTCGCCACTCGTTGGAAGCTTCGGCCATCTTTTGGACCGTTTTGGGTCGCACCACAGTTCTCCCTCCAACGAGCTCGCTTCCCGACCTATACCTCCGGAAAACGTGTCAGGGAGCATGCCAGGAGTGTGGGTTGAAGTCCTCGGAGCACGAGACCCGAAGATCGAAAGACTTATGACCAATACGGAGCAAAGGGAAGAAACCGTCGGGGGACCGCTTTTTACCCCAGGACGAGAAAACTGAGTCCGGGGCATTCCCGCTCGCGTTTTCTTGGGACGAGCACCGGAAGTCCTCGAGCTCAGCCCGTTTCCTTCGCTGCAAGTGCATTTCCAGTGGTTTCTGACACCGGACGAGCGTTCGCCACTCGTTGGAAGCTTCGGCCATCTTTTGGACCGTTTTGGATCGCACCACAGTTCTCCCTCCAACGAGCTCGCTTCCCGACCTATACCTCCGGAAAACGTGTCAGGGAGCATGCCAGGAGTGTGGGTTGAAGTCCTCGGAGCACGAGACCCGAAGATCGAAAGACTTATGACCAATACGGAGCAAAGGGAAGAAACCGTCGGGGGACCGCTTTTTACACCAGGACGAGAAAACTGAGTCCGGGGCATTCCCGCTCGCGTTTTCTTGGGACGAGCACCGGAAGTCCTCGAGCTCAGCCCGTTTCCTTCGCTGCGAGTGCATTTCCAGTGGTTTCTGACACCGGACGAGCGTTCGTCACTCGTTGGAAGCTTCGGCCATCTTTTGGACCGTTTTGGGTCGCACCACAGTTCTCCCTCCAACGAGCTCGCTTCCCGACCTATACCTCCGGAAAACGTGTCAGGGAGCATGCCAGGAGTGTGGTTTGAAGTCCTCGGAGCACGAGACCCGAAGATCGAAAGACTTATGACCAATACGGAGCAAAGGGAAGAAACCGTCGGGGGACCGCTTTTTACCCCAGGACGAGAAAACTGAGTCCGGGGCATTCCCGCTCGCGTTTTCTTGGGACGAGCACCGGAAGTCCTCGAGCTCAGCCCGTTTCCTTCGCTGCAAGTGCATTTCCAGTGGTTTCTGACACCGGACGAGCGTTCGCCACTCGTTGGAAGCTTAGGCCATCTTTTGGACCGTTTTTGGTCGCACCACAGTTCTCCCTCCAACGAGCTCGCTTCCCGACCTATACCTCCGGAAAACGTGTCAGGGAGCATGCCAGGAGTGTGGGTTGAAGTCCTCGGAGCACGAGACCCGAAGATCGAAAGACTTATGACCAATACGGAGCAAAGGGAAGAAACCGTCGGGGGACCGCTTTTTACCCCAGGACGAGAAAACTGAGTCCGGGGCATTCCCACTCGCATTTTCTTGGGACGAGCACCGGAAGTCCTCGAGCTCAGCCCGTTTCCTTCGCTGCGAGTGCATTTCCAGTGGTTTCTGACACCGGACGAGCGTTCGCCACTCGTTGGAAGCTTCGGCCATCTTTTGGACCGTTTTGGGTCGCACCACAGTTCTCCCTCCAACGAGCTCGCTTCCCGACCTATACCTCCGGAAAACGTGTCAGGGAGCATGCCAGGAGTGTGGGTTGAAGTCCTCGGAGCACGAGACCCGAAGATCGAAAGACTTATGACCAATACGGAGCAAAGGGAAGAAACCGTCGGGGGACCGCTTTTTACCCCAGGACGAGAAAACTGAGTCCGGGGCATTCCCGCTCGCGTTTTCTTGGGACGAGCACCGGAAGTCCTCGAGCTCAGCCCGTTTCCTTCGCTGCGAGTGCATTTCCAGTGGTTTCTGACACCGGACGAGCGTTTGCCACTCGTTGGAAGCTTCGGCCATCTTTTGGACCGTTTTGGGTCGCACCACAGTTCTTCCTCCAACGAGCTCGCTTCCCGACCTATACCTCCGGAAAACGTGTCAGGGAGCATGCCAGGAGTGTGGGTTGAAGTCCTCGGAGCACGAGACCCGAAGATCGAAAGACTTATGACCAATACGGAGCAAAGGGAAGAAACCGTCGGGGGACCGCTTTTTACCCCAGGACGAGAAAACTGAGTACGGGGCATTCCCGCTCGCGTTTTCTTGGGACGAGCACCGGAAGTCCTCGAGCTCAGCCCGTTTCCTTCGCTGCGAGTGCATTTCCAGTGGTTTCTGACACCGGACGAGCGTTCGCCACTCGTTGGAAGCTTCGGCCATCTTTTGGACCGTTTTGGGTCGCACCACAGTTCTCCCTCCAACGAGCTCGCTTCCCGACCTATACCTCCGGAAAACGTGTCAGGGAGCATGCCAGGAGTGTGGGTTGAAGTCCTCGGAGCACGAGACCCGAAGATCGAAAGACTTATGACCAATACGGAGCAAAGGGAAGAAACCGTCGGGGGACCGCTTTTTACCCCAGGACGAGAAAACTGAGTCCGGGGCATTCCCGCTCGCGTTTTCTTGGGACGAGCACCGGAAGTCCTCGAGCTCAGCCCGTTTCCTTCGCTGCGAGTGCATTTCCAGTGGTTTCTGACACCGGACGAGCGTTCGCCACTCGTTGGAAGCTTCGGCCATCTTTTGGACCGTTTTGGGTCGCACCACAGTTCTCCCTCCAACGAGCTCGCTTCCCGACCTATACCTCCGGAAAACGTGTCAGGGAGCATGCCAGGAGTGTGGGTTGAAGTCCTCGGAGCACGAGACCCGAAGATCGAAAGACTTATGACCAATAAGGAGCAAAGGGAAGAAACCGTCGGGGGACCGCTTTTTACCCCAGGACGAGAAAACTGAGTCCGGGGCATTCCCGCTCGCCTTTTCTTGGGACGAGCACCGGAAGTCCTCGAGCTCAGCCCGTTTCCTTCGCTGCGAGTGCATTTCCAGTGGTTTCTGACACCGGACGAGCGTTCGCCACTCGTTGGAAGCTTCGGCCATCTTTTGGACCGTTTTGGGTCGCACCACAGTTCTCCCTCCAACGAGCTCGCTTCCCGACCTATACCTCCGGAAAACGTGTCAGGGAGCATGCCAGGAGTGTGGGTTGAAGTCCTCGGAGCACGAGACCCGAAGATCGAAAGACTTATGACCAATACGGAGCAAAGGGAAGAAACCGTCGGGGGACCGCTTTTTACCCCAGGACGAGAAAACTGAGTCCGGGGCATTCCCGCTCGCGTTTTCTTGGGACGAGCACCGGAAGTCCTCGAGCTCAGCCCGTTTCCTTCGCTGCAAGTGCATTTCCAGTGGTTTCTGACACCGGACGAGCGTTCGCCACTCGTTGAAAGCTTCGGCCATCTTTTGGACCGTTTTTGGTCGCACCACAGTTCTCCCTCCAACGAGCTCGCTTCCCGACCTATACCTCCGGAAAACGTGTCAGGGAGCATGCCAGGAGTGTGGGTTGAAGTTCTCGGAGCACGAGACCCGAAGATCGAAAGACTTATGACCAATACGGAGCAAAGGGAAGAAACCGTCGGGGGACCGCTTTTTACCCCAGGACGAGAAAACTGAGTCCGGGGCATTCCCGCTCGCGTTTTCTTGGGACGAGCACCGGAAGTCCTCGAGCTCAGCCCGTTTCCTTCGCTGCGAGTGCATTTCCAGTGGTTTCTGACACCGGACGAGCGTTCGCCACTCGTTGGAAGCTTCGGCCATCTTTTGGACCGTTTTGGGTCGCACCACAGTTCTCCCTCCAACGAGCTCGCTTCCCGACCTATACCTCCGGAAAACGTGTCAGGGAGCATGCCAGGAGTGTGGGTTGAAGTCCTCGGAGCACGAGACCCGAAGATCGAAAGACTTATGACCAATACGGAGCAAAGGGAAGAAACCGTCGGGGGACCGCTTTTTACCCCAGGACGAGAAAACTGAGTCCGGGGCATTCCCGCTCGCGTTTTCTTGGGACGAGCACCGGAAGTCCTCGAGCTCAGCCCGTTTCCTTCGCTGCGAGTGCATTTCCAGTGGTTTCTGACACCGGACGAGCGTTCGCCACTCGTTGGAAGCTTCGGCCATCTTTTGGACCGTTTTGGGTCGCACCACAGTTCTCCCTCCAACGAGCTCGCTTCCCGACCTATACCTCCGGAAAACGTGTCAGGGAGCATGCCAGGAGTGTGGGTTGAAGTCCTCGGAGCACGAGACCCGAAGATCGAAAGACTTATGACCAATACGGAGCAAAGGGAAGAAACCGTCGGGGGACCGCTTTTTACCCCAGGACGAGAAAACTGAGTCCGGGGCATTCCCGCTCGCGTTTTCTTGGGACGAGCACCGGAAGTCCTCGAGCTCAGCCCGTTTCCTTCGCTGCGAGTGCATTTCCAGTGGTTTCTGACACCGGACGAGCGTTCGCCACTCGTTGGAAGCTTCGGCCATCTTTTGGACCGTTTTGGGTCGCACCACAGTTCTCCCTCCAACGAGCTCGCTTCCCGACCTATACCTCCGGAAAACGTGTCAGGGAGCATGCCAGGAGTGTGGGTTGAAGTCCTCGGAGCACGAGACCCGAAGATCGAAAGACTTATGACCAATACGGAGCAAAGGGAAGAAACCGTCGGGGGACCGCTTTTTACTCCAGGACGAGAAAACTGAGTCCGGGGCATTCCTGCTCGCGTTTTCTTGGGACGAGCACCGGAAGTCCTCGAGCTCAGCCCGTTTCCTTCGCTGCGAGTGCATTTCCAGTGGTTTCTGACACCGGACGAGCGTTCGCCACTCGTTGGAAGCTTCGGCCATCTTTTGGACCGTTTTGGGTCGCACCACAGTTCTCCCTCCAACGAGCTCGCTTCCCGACCTATACCTCCGGAAAACGTGTCAGGGAGCATGTCAGGAGTGTGGGTTGAAGTCCTCGGAGCACGAGACCTGAAGATCGAAAGACTTATGACCAATACGGAGCAAAGGGAAGAAACCGTCGGGGGACCGCTTTTTACCCCAGGACGAGAAAACTGAGTCTGGGGCATTCCCGCTCGCGTTTTCTTGGGACGAGCACCGGAAGTCCTCGAGCTCAGCCCGTTTCCTTCGCTGCAAGTGCATTTCCAGTGGTTTCTGACACCGGACGAGCGTTCGCCACTCGTTGGAAGCTTCGGCCATCTTTTGGACCGTTTTGGGTCGCACCACAGTTCTCCCTCCAACGAGCTCGCTTCCCGACCTATACCTCTGGAAAACGTGTCAGGGAGCATGCCAGGAGTGTGGGTTGAAGTCCTCGGAGCACGAGACCCGAAGATCGAAAGACTTATGACCAATACGGAGCAAAGGGAAGAAACCGTCGGGGGACCGCTTTTTACCCCAGGACGAGAAAACTGAGTCCGGGGCATTCCCGCTCGCGTTTTCTTGGGACGAGCACCGAAAGTCCTCGAGCTCAGCCCGTTTCCTTCGCTGCGAGTGCATTTCCAGTCGTTTCTGACACCGGACGAGCGTTCGCCACTCGTTGGAAGCTTCGGCCATCTTTTGGACCGTTTTGGGTCGCACCACAGTTCTCCCTCCAACGAGCTCGCTTCCCGACCTATACCTCCGGAAAACGTGTCAGGGAGCATGCCAGGAGTGTGGGTTGAAGTCCTCGGAGCACGAGACCCGAAGATCGAAAGACTTATGACCAATACGGAGCAAAGGGAAGAAACCGTCGGGGGACCGCTTTTTACCCCAGGACGAGAAAACTGAGTCCGGGGCATTCCCGCTCGCGTTTTCTTGGGACGAGCACCGGAAGTCCTCGAGCTCAGCCCGTTTCCTTCGCTGCGAGTGCATTTCCAGTGGTTTCTGACACCGGACGAGCGTTCGCCACTCGTTGGAAGCTTCGGCCATCTTTTGGACCGTTTTGGGTCGCACCACAGTTCTCCCTCCAACGAGCTCGCTTCCCGACCTATACCTCCGGAAAACGTGTCAGGGAGCATGCCAGGAGTGTGGGTTGAAGTCCTCGGAGCACGAGACCCGAAGATCGAAAGACTTATGACCAATACGGAGCAAAGGGAAGAAACCGTCGGGGGACCGCTTTTTACTCCAGGACGAGAAAACTGAGTCCGGGGCATTCCTGCTCGCGTTTTCTTGGGACGAGCACCGGAAGTCCTCGAGCTCAGCCCGTTTCCTTCGCTGCGAGTGCATTTCCAGTGGTTTCTGACACCGGACGAGCGTTCGCCACTCGTTGGAAGCTTCGGCCATCTTTTGGACCGTTTTGGGTCGCACCACAGTTCTCCCTCCAACGAGCTCGCTTCCCGACCTATACCTCCGGAAAACGTGTCAGGGAGCATGCCAGGAGTGTGGGTTGAAGTCCTCGGAGCACGAGACCCGAAGATCGAAAGACTTATGACCAATACGGAGCAAAGGGAAGAAACCGTCGGGGGACCGCTTTTTACCCCAGGACGAGAAAACTGAGTCCGGGGCATTCCCGCTCGCGTTTTTTTGGGACGAGCACCGGAAGTCCTCGAGCTCAGCCCGTTTCCTTCGCTGCAAGTGCATTTCCAGTGGTTTCTGACACCGGACGAGCGTTCGCCACTCGTTGAAAGCTTCGGCCATCTTTTGGACCGTTTTTGGTCGCACCACAGTTCTCCCTCCAACGAGCTCGCTTCCCGACCTATACCTCCGGAAAACGTGTCAGGGAGCATGCCAGGAGTGTGGGTTGAAGTCCTCGGAGCACGAGACCCGAAGATCGAAAGACTTATGACCAATACGGAGCAAAGGGAAGAAACCGTCGGGGGACCGCTTTTTACCCCAGGACGAGAAAACTGAGTCTGAGCATTCCCGCTCGCGTTTTCTTTGGACGAGCACCGGAAGTCCTCGAGCTCAGCCCGTTTCCTTCGCTGCAAGTGCATTTCCAGTGGTTTCTGACACCGGACGAGCGTTCGCCACTCGTTGGAAGCTTCGGCCATCTTTTGGACCGTTTTTGGTCGCACCACAGTTCTCCCTCCAACGAGCTCGCTTCCCGACCTATACCTCCGGAAAACGTGTCAGGGAGCATGCCAGGAGTGTGGGTTGAAGTCCTCGGAGCACGAGACCCGAAGAACGAAAGACTTATGACCAATACGGAGCAAAGGGAAGAAACCGTCGGGGGACCGCTTTTTACCCCAGGACGAGAAAACTGAGTCCGGGGCATTCCCGCTCGCGTTTTCTTGGGACGAGCACCGGAAGTCCTCGAGCTCAGCCCGTTTCCTTCGCTGCAAGTGCATTTCCAGTGGTTTCTGACACCGGACGAGCGTTCGCCACTCGTTGGAAGCTTCGGCCATCTTTTGGACCGTTTTGGGTCGCACCACAGTTCTCCCTCCAACGAGCTCGCTTCCCGACCTATACCTCCGGAAAACGTGTCAGGGAGCATGCCAGGAGTGTGGGTTGAAGTCCTCGGAGCACGAGACCCGAAGATCGAAAGACTTATGACCAATACGGAGCAAAGGGAAGAAACCGTCGGGGGACCGCTTTTTACCCCAGGAGGAGAAAACTGAGTCCGGGGCATTCCCGCTCGCGTTTTCTTGGGACGAGCACCGAAAGTCCTCGAGCTCAGCCCGTTTCCTTCGCTGCGAGTGCATTTCCAGTGGTTTCTGACACCGGACGAGCGTTCGCCACTCGTTGGAAGCTTCGGCCATCTTTTGGACCGTTTTGGGTCGCACCACAGTTCTCCCTCCAACGAGCTCGCTTCCCGACCTATACCTCCGGAAAACGTGTCAGGGAGCATGCCAGGAGTGTGGGTTGAAGTCCTCGGAGCACGAGACCCGAAGATCGAAAGACTTATGACCAATACGGAGCAAAGGGAAGAAACCGTCGGGGGACCGCTTTTTACCCCAGGACGAGAAAACTGAGTCCGGGGCATTCCCGCTCGCGTTTTCTTGGGACGAGCACCGGAAGTCCTCGAGCTCAGCCCGTTTCCTTCGCTGCGAGTGCATTTCCAGTGGTTTCTGACACCGGACGAGCGTTCGCCACTCGTTGGAAGCTTCGGCCATCTTTTGGACCGTTTTGGGTCGCACCACAGTTCTCCCTCCAACGAGCTCGCTTCCCGACCTATACCTCCGGAAAACGTGTCAGGGAGCATGCCAGGAGTGTGGGTTGAAGTCCTCGGAGCACGAGACCCGAAGATCGAAAGACTTATGACCAATACGGAGCAAAGGGAAGAAACCGTCGGGGGACCGCTTTTTACCCCAGGACGAGAAAACTGAGTCCGGGGCATTCCCGCTCGCGTTTTCTTGGGACGAGCACCGGAAGTCCTCGAGCTCAGCCCGTTTCCTTCGCTGCGAGTGCATTTCCAGTGGTTTCTGACACCGGACGAGCGTTCGCCACTCGTTGGAAGCTTCGGCCATCTTTTGGACCGTTTTGGGTCGCACCACAGTTCTCCCTCCAACGAGCTCGCTTCCCGACCTATACCTCCGGAAAACGTGTCAGGGAGCATGCCAGGAGTGTGGGTTGAAGTCCTCGGAGCACGAGACCCGAAGATCGAAAGACTTATGACCAATACGGAGCAAAGGGAAGAAACCGTCGGGGGACCGCTTTTTACTCCAGGACGAGAAAACTGAGTCCGGGGCATTCCTGCTCGCGTTTTCTTGGGACGAGCACCGGAAGTCCTCGAGCTCAGCCCGTTTCCTTCGCTGCGAGTGCATTTCCAGTGGTTTCTGACACCGGACGAGCGTTCGCCACTCGTTGGAAGCTTCGGCCATCTTTTGGACCGTTTTGGGTCGCACCACAGTTCTCCCTCCAACGAGCTCGCTTCCCGACCTATACCTCCGGAAAACGTGTCAGGGAGCATGTCAGGAGTGTGGGTTGAAGTCCTCGGAGCACGAGACCTGAAGATCGAAAGACTTATGACCAATACGGAGCAAAGGGAAGAAACCGTCGGGGGACCGCTTTTTACCCCAGGACGAGAAAACTGAGTCCGGGGCATTCCCGCTCGCGTTTTCTTGGGACGAGCACCGGAAGTCCTCGAGCTCAGCCCGTTTCCTTCGCTGCAAGTGCATTTCCAGTGGTTTTTTACACCGGACGAGCGTTCGCCACTCGTTGAAAGCTTCGGCCATCTTTTGGACCGTTTTTGGTCGCACCACAGTTCTCCCTCCAACGAGCTCGCTTCCCGACCTATACCTCCGGAAAACGTGTCAGGGAGCATGCCAGGAGTGTGGGTTGAAGTCCTCGGAGCACGAGACCCGAAGATCGAAAGACTTATGACCAATACGGAGCAAAGGGAAGAAACCGTCGGGGGACCGCTTTTTACCCCAGGATGAGAAAACTGAGTCCGGGGCATTCCCGCTCGCGTTTTCTTGGGACGAGCACCGAAAGTCCTCGAGCTCAGCCCGTTTCCTTCGCTGCGAGTGCATTTCCAGTGGTTTCTGACACCGGACGAGCGTTCGCCACTCGTTGGAAGCTTCGGCCATCTTTTGGACCGTTTTGGGTCGCACCACAGTTCTCCCTCCAACGAGCTCGCTTCCCGACCTATACCTCCGGAAAACGTGTCAGGGAGCATGCCAGGAGTGTGGGTTGAAGTCCTCGAAGCACGAGACCCGAAGATCGAAAGACTTATGACCAATACGGAGCAAAGGGAAGAAACCGTCGGGGGACCGCTTTTTACCCCAGGACGAGAAAACTGAGTCCGGGGCATTCCCGCTCGCGTTTTCTTGGGACGAGCACCGGAAGTCCTCGAGCTCAGCCCGTTTCCTTCGCTGCAAGTGCATTTCCAGTGGTTTCTGACACCGGACGAGCGTTCGCCACTCGTTGGAAGCTTCGGCCATCTTTTGGACCGTTTTGGGTCGCACCACAGTTCTCCCTCCAACGAGCTCGCTTCCCGACCTATACCTCCGGAAAACGTGTCAGGGAGCATGCCAGGAGTGTGGGTTGAAGTCCTCGGAGCACGAGACCCGAAGATCGAAAGACTTATGACCAATACGGAGCAAAGGGAAGAAACCGTCGGGGGACCGCTTTTTACCCCAGGACGAGAAAACTGAGTCCGGGGCATTCCTGCTCGCGTTTTCTTGGGACGAGCACCGGAAGTCCTCGAGCTCAGCCCGTTTCCTTCGCTGCAAGTGCATTTCCAGTGGTTTCTGACACCGGACGAGCGTTCGCCACTCGTTGGAAGCTTCGGCCATCTTTTGGACCGTTTTGGGTCGCACCACAGTTATCCCTCCAACGAGCTCGCTTCCCGACCTATACCTCCGGAAAACGTGTCAGGGAGCATGCCAGGAGTGTGGGTTGAAGTCCTCGGAGCACGAGACCCGAAGATCGAAAGACTTATGACCAATACGGAGCAAAGGGAAGAAACCGTCGGGGGACCGCTTTTTAACCCAGGACGAGAAAACTGAGTCCGGGGCATTCCCGCTCGCGTTTTCCTGGGACGAGCACCGGAAGTCCTCGAGCTCAGCCCGTTTCCTTCGCTGCAAGTGCATTTCCAGTGGTTTCTGACACCGGACGAGCGTTCGCCACTCGTTGGAAGCTTCGGCCATCTTTTGGACCGTTTTGGGTCGCACCACAGTTCTCCCTCCAACGAGCTCGCTTCCCGACCTATACCTCCGGAAAACGTGTCAGGAAGCATGCCAAGAGTGTGGGTTGAAGTCCTCGGAGCACGAGACCCGAAGATCGAAAGACTTATGACCAATACGGAGCAAAGGGAAGAAACCGTCGGGGGACCGCTTTTTACCCCAGGATGAGAAAACTGAGTCCGGGGCATTTCCGCTCGCGTTTTCTTGGGACGAGCACCGAAAGTCCTCGAGCTCAGCCTGTTTCCTTCGCTGCGAGTGCATTTCCAGTGCTTTCTGACACCGGACGAGCGTTCGCCACTCGTTGGAAGCTTCGGCCATCTTTTGGACCGTTTTGGGTCGCACCACAGTTCTCCCTCCAACGAGCTCGCTTCCCGACATATACCTCCGGAAAAACGTGTCAGGGAGCATGCCAGGAGTGTGGGTTGAAGTCCTCGGAGCACGAGACCCGAAGATCGAAAGACTTATGACCAATACGGAGCAAAGGGAAGAAACCGTCGGGAGACCGCTTTTTACCCCAGGACGAGAAAACTGAGTCCGGGGCATTCCCGCTCGCGTTTTCTTGGGACGAGCACTGGAAGTCCTCGAGCTCAGCCCGTTTCCTTCGCTGCAAGTGCATTTCCAGTGGTTTCTGACACCGGACGAGCGTTCGCCACTCGTTGGAAGCTTCAGCCATCTTTTGGACCGTTTTCGGTCGAACCACAGTTCTCCCTCCAACGAGCACGCTTCCCGACCTATACCTCCGGAAAACGTGTCAGGGAGCATGCCAGGAGTGTGGGTTGAAGTCCTCGGAGCACGAGACCCGAAGATCGAAAGACTTATGACCAATACGGAGCAAAGGGAAGAAACCGTCGGGGTACCGCTTTTTACCCGAGGACGAGAAAACTGAGTCCGGGGCATTCCCGCTCGCGTTTTCTTGGGACGAGCACCGGAAGTCCTCGAGCTCAGCCCGTTTCCTTCGCTGCGAGTGCATTTCCAGTGGTATCTGACACCGGACGAGCGTTCGCCACTCGTTGGAAGCTTCGGCCATCTTTTGGACCGTTTTGGGTCGCACCACAGTTCTCCCTCCAACTAGCTCGCTTCCCGACCTATACCTCCGGAAAACGTGTCAGGGAGCATGCCAGGAGTGTGGGTTGAAGTCCTCGGAGCACGAGACCCGAAGATCGAAAGATTTATGACCAATACGGTGCAAAGGGAAGAAACCGTCGGGGGACCGCTTTTTACCCCAGGACGAGAAAACTGAGTCCGGGGCATTCCCGCTCGCGTTTTCTTGGGACGAGCACCGGAAGTCCTCGAGCTCAGCCCGTTTCCTTCGCTGCAAGTGCATTTCCAGTTGTTTCTGACACCGGACGAGCGTTCGCCACTCGTTGGAAGCTTCGCCCATCTTTTGGACCGTTTTGGGTCGCACCACAGTTCTCCCTCCAACGAGCTCGCTTCCCGACCTATACCTCCGGAAAACGTGTCAGGGAGCATGCCAGGAGTGTGGGTTGAAGTCCTCGGAGCACGAGACCCGAAGATCGAAAGACTTATGACCAATACGGAGCAAAGGGAAGAAACCGTCGGGGGACCGCTTTTTACCCCAGGACGAGAAAGCTGAGTCCGGGGCATTCGCGCTCGCGTTTTCTTGGGACGAGCACCGGAAGTCCTCGGGCTCAGCCCGTTTCCTTCGCTGCAAGTGCATTTCCAGTGGTTTCTGACACCGGACGAGCGTTCGCCACTCGTTGGAAGCTTCGGCCATCTTTTGGACCGTTTTGGGTCGCACCACAGTTCTCCCTCCAACGAGCTCGCTTCCCGACCTATACCTCCGGAAAACGTGTCAGGGAGCATGCCAGGAGTGTGGGTTGAAGTCCTCGGAGCACGAGACCCGAAGATCGAAAGACTTATGACCAATACGGAGCAAAGGGAAGAAACCGTCGGGGGACCGCTTTTTACCCCAGGACGAGAAAACTGAGTCCGGGGCATTCGCGCTCGCGTTTTCTTGGGACGAGCACCGGAAGTCCTCGAGCTCAGCCCGCTTCCTTCGCTGCAAGTGCATTTCCAGTGGTTTCTGACACCGGACGAGCGTTCGCCACTCGTTGGAAGCTTCGGCCATCTTTTGGACCGTTTTGGGTCGCACCACAGTTCTCCCTCCAACGAGCTCGCTTCCCGACCTATACCTCCGGAAAACGTGTCAGGGAGCATGCCAGGAGTGTGGGTTGAAGTCCTCGGAGCACGAGACCCGAAGATCGAAAGACTTATGACCAATACGGAGCAAAGGGAAGAAACCGTCGGGGGACCGCTTTTTACCCCAGGACGAGAAAACTGAGTCCGGGGCATTCCCGCTCGCGTTTTCTTGGGACGAGCACCGGAAGTCCTCGAGCTCAGCCCGTTTCCTTCGCTGCAAGTGCATTTCCAGTGGTTTCTGACACCGGACGAGCGTTCGCCACTCTTTGGAAGCTTCGGCCATCTTTTGGACCGTTTTGGGTCGCACCACAGTTCTCCCTCCAACGAGCTCGCTTCCCGACCTATACCTCCGGAAAACGTGTCAGGGAGCATGCCAGGAGTGCGGGTTGAAGTCCTCGAAGCACGAGACCCGAAGATCGAAAGACTTATGACCAATACGGAGCAAAGGGAAGAAACCGTCGGGGGACCGCTTTTTACCCCAGGACGAGAAAACTGAGTCCGGGGCATTCCCGCTCGCGTTTTCTTGGGACGAGCACCGGAAGTCCTCGAGCTCAGCCCGTTTCCTTCGCTGCAAGTGCATTTCCAGTGGTTTCTGACACCGGACGAGCGTTCCCCACTCGTTGGAAGCTTCGGCCATCTTTTGGACCGTTTTGGGTCGCACCACAGTTCTCCCTCCAACGAGCTCGCTTCCCGACCTATACCTCCGGAAAACGTGTCAGGGAGCATGCCAGGAGTGCGGGTTGAAGTCCTCGAAGCACGAGACCCGAAGATCGAAAGACTTATGACCAATACGGAGCAAAGGGAAGAAACCGTCGGGGGACCGCTTTTTACCCCAGGACGAGAAAACTGAGTCCGGGGCATTCCCGCTCGCGTTTTCTTGGGACGAGCACCGGAAGTCCTCGAGCTCAGCCCGTTTCCTTCGCTGCAAGTGCATTTCCAGTGGTTTCTGACACCGGACGAGCGTTCGCCACTCGTTGGAAGCTTCGGCCATCTTTTGGACCGTTTTGGGTCGCACCACAGTTCTCCCTCCAACGAGCTCGCTTCCCAACCTATACCTCCGGAAAACGTGTCAGGGAGCATGCCAGGAGTGTGGGTTGAAGTCCTCGGAGCACGAGACCCGAAGATCGAAAGACTTATGACCAATACGGAGCAAAGGGAAGAAACCGTCGGGGGACCGCTTTTTACCCCAGGACGAGAAAACTGAGTCCGGGGCATTCTCGCTCGCGTTTTCTTGGGACGAGCACTGGAAGTCCTCGAGCTCAGCCCGTTTCCTTCGCTGCAAGTGCATTTCCAGTGGTTTCTGACACCGGACGAGCGTTCGCCACTCGTTGGAAGCTTCGGCCATCTTTTGGACCGTTTTGGGTCGCACCACAGTTCTCCCTCCAACGAGCTCGCTTCCCGACCTATACCTCCGGAAAACGTGTCAGGGAGCATGCCAGGAGTGTGGGTTGAAGTCCTCGGAGCACGAGACCCGAAGATCGGAAGACTTATGACCAATACGGAGCAAAGGGAAGAAACCGTCGGGGGACCGCTTTTTACCCCAGGACGAGAAAACTGAGTCCGGGGCATTCCCGCTCGAGTTTTCTTGGGACGAGCACCGGAAGTCCTCGAGCTCAGCCCGTTTCCTTCGCTGCAAGTGCATTTCCAGTGGTTTCTGACACCGGACGAGCGTTCGCCACTCGTTGGAAGCTTCGGCCATCTTTTGGACCGTTTTGGGTCGCACCACAGTTCTCCCTCCAACGAGCTCGCTTCCCGACCTATACCTCCGGAAAACGTGTCAGGGAGCATGCCAGGAGTGTGGGTTGAAGTCCTCGGAGCACGAGACCCGAAGATCGAAAGACTTATGACCAATACGGAGCAAAGGGAAGAAACCGTCGGGGGACCGCTTTTTACCCCAGGACGAGAAAACTGAGTTCGGGGCATTCCCGCTCGCGTTTTCTTGGGACGAGCACCGGAAGTCCTCGAGCTCAGCTCGTTTCCTTCGCTGGAAGTGCATTTCCAGTGGTTTCTGACACCGGACGAGCGTTCGCCACTCGTTGGAAGCTTCGGCCATCTTTTGGACCGTTTTGGGTCGCACCACAGTTCTCCCTCCAACGAGCTCGCTTCCCGACCTATACCTCCGGAAAACGTGTCAGGGAGCATGCCAGGAGTGTGGGTTGAAGTCCTCGGAGCACGAGACCCGAAGATCGAAAGACTTATGACCAATACGGAGCAAAGGGAAGAAACCGTCGGGGGACCGCTTTTTACCCCAGGACGAGAAAACTGAGTCCGGGGCATTCCCGCTCGCGTTTTCTTGGGACGAGCACAGGAAGTCCTCGAGCTCAGCCCGTTTCCTTCGCTGCAAGTGCATTTCCAGTGGTTTCTGACACCGGACGAGCGTTCGCCACTCGTTGGAAACTTCGCCCATCTTTTGGACCGTTTTGGGTCGCACCACAGTTCTCTCTCCAACGAGCTCGCTTCCCGACCTATACCTCCGGAAAACGTGTCAGGGAGCATGCCAGGAGTGTGGGTTGAAGTCCTCGGAGCACGAGACCCGAAGATCGAAAGACTTATGACCAATACGGATCAAAGGGAAGAAACCGTCGGGGGACCGCTTTTTACCCCAGGACGAGAAAACTGAGTCCGGGGCATTCCCGCTTGCGTTTTCTTGGGACGAGCACCGGAAGTCCTCGAGCTCAGCCCGTTTCCTTCGCTGCAAGTGCATTTCCAGTGGTTTCTGACACCGGACGAGCGTTCGCCACTCGTTGGAAGCTTCGGCCATCTTTTGGACCGTTTTGGGTCGCACCACAGTTCTCCCTCCAACGAGCTCGCTTCCCGACCTATACATCCGGAAAACGTGTCAGGGAGCATGCCAGGAGTGTGGGTTGAAGTCCTCGGATCACGAGACCCGAAGATCGGAAGACTTATGACCAATACGGAGCAAAGGGAAGAAACCGTCGGGGGACCGCTTTTTACCCCAGGACGAGAAAACTGAGTCTGGGGCATTCCCGCTCGCGTTTTCTTGGGACGAGCACCGGAAGTCCTCGAGCTCAGCCCGTTTCCTTCGCTGCAAGTGCATTTCCAGTGGTTTCTGACACCGGACGAGCGTTCGCCACTCGTTGGAAGCTTCGGCCATCTTTTGGACCGTTTTGGGTCGCACCACAGTTCTCCCTCCAACGAGCTCGCTTCCCGACCTATACCTCCGGAAAACGTGTCAGGGAGCATGCCAGGAGTGTGGGTTGAAGTCCTCGGAGCACGAGACCCGAAGATCGAAAGACTTATGACCAATACGGAGCAAAGGGAAGAAACCGTCGGGGGACCGCTTTTTACCCCAGGACGAGAAAACTGAGTCCGGGGCATTCCCGCTCGCGTTTTCTTGGGACGAGCACCGGAAGTCCTCGAGCTCAGCTTGTTTCGTTCGCTGCGAGTGCATTTCCAGTGGTTTCTGACACCGGACGAGCGTTCGCCACTCGTTGGAAGCTTCGGCCATCTTTTGGACCGTTTTGGGTCGCACCACAGTTCTCCCTCCAACGAGCTCGCTTCCCGACCTATACCTCCGGAAAACGTGTCAGGAAGCATGCCAGGAGTGTGGGTTGAAGTCCTCGGAGCACGAGACCCGAAGATCGAAAGACTTATGACCAATACGGAGCAAAGGGAAGAAACCGTCGGGGGACCGCTTTTTACCCCACGACGAGAAAACTGAGTCCGGGGCATTCCCGCTCGCGTTTTCTTGGGACGAGCACCGGAAGTCCTCGAGCTCAGCCCGTTTCCTTCGCTGCAAGTGCATTTCCAGTGGTTTCTGACACCGGACGAGCGTTCGCCACTCGTTGGAAGCTTCGGCCATCTTTTGGACCGTTTTGGGTCGCACCACAGTTCTCCCTCCAACGAGCTCGCTTCCCGACCTATACCTCCGGAAAACGTGTCAGGGAGCATGCCAGGAGTGTGGGTTGAAGTCCTCGGAGCACGAGACCCGAAGATCGAAAGACTTATGACCAATACGGAGCAAAGGGAAGAAACCGTCGGGGGACCGCTTTTTACCCCAGTACGAGAAAACTGAGTCCGGGGCATTCCCGCTCGCGTTTTCTTGGGACGAGCACCGGAAGGCCTCGAGCTCAGCCCGTTTCCTTCGCTGCAAGTGCATTTCCAGTGGTTTCTGACACCGGACGAGCGTTCGCCACTCGTTGGAAGCTTCGGCCATCTTTTGGACCGTTTTGGGTCGCACCACAGTTCTCCCTCCAACGAGCTCGCTTCCCGACCTATACCTCCGGAAAACGTGTCAGGGAGCATGCCAGAAGTGTGGGTTGAAATCCTCGGAGCACGAGACCCGAAGATCGAAAGACTTATGACCAATACGGAGCAAAGGGAAGAAACCGTCGGGGGACCGCTTTTTACCCCAGGACGAGAAAACTGAGTCCGGGGCATTCCCGCTCGCGTTTTCTTGGGACGAGCACCGGAAGTCCTCGAGCTCAGCCCGTTTCCTTCGCTGCAAGTGCATTTCCAGTGGTTTCTGACACCGGACGAGCGTTCGCCACTCGTTGGAAGCTTCGGCCATCTTTTGGACCGTTTTGGGTCGCACCACAGTTCTCCCTCCAACGAGCTCGCTTCCCGACCTATACCTCCGGAAAACGTGTCAGGGAGCATGCCAGGAGTGTGGGTTGAAGTCCTCGGAGCACGAGACCCGAAGATCGAAAGACTTATGACCAATACGGAGCAAAGGGAAGAAACCGTCGGGGGACCGCTTTTTACCCCAGGACGAGAAAACTGAGTCCGGGGCATTCCCGCTCGCGTTTTCTTGGGACGAGCACCGGAAGTCCTCGAGCTCAGCCCGTTTCCTTCGCTGCAAGTGCATTTCCAGTGGTTTCTGACACCGGACGAGCGTTCGCCACTCGTTGGAAGCTTCGGCCATCTTTTGGACCGTTTTGGGTCGCACCACAGTTCTCCCTCCAACGAGCTCGCTTCCCGACCTATACCTCCGGAAAACGTGTCAGGGAGCATGCCAGGAGTGTGGGTTGAAGTCCTCGGAGCACGAGACCCGAAGATCGGAAGACTTATGACCAATACGGAGCAAAGGGAAGAAACCGTCGGGGGACCGCTTTTTACCCCAGGACGAGAAAACTGAGTTCGGGGCATTCCCGCTCGCGTTTTCTTGGGACGAGCACCGGAAGTCCTCGAGCTCAGCCCGTTTCCTTCGTTGCAAGTGCATTTCCAGTGGTTTCTGACACCGGACGAGCGTTCGCCACTCATTGGAAGCTTCGGCCATCTTTTGGACCGTTTTGGGTCGCACCACAGTTCTCCCTCCAACGAGCTCGCTTCCCGACCTATACCTCCGGAAAACGTATCAGGGAGCATGCCAGGAGTTTGGGTTGAACTCCTCGGAGCACGAGACCCGAAGATCGAAAGACTTATGACCAATACGGAGCAAAGGGAAGAAACCGTCGGGGGACCGCTTTTTACACCAGGACGAGAAAACTGAGTCCGGGGCATTCCCGCTCGCGTTTTCTTGGGACGAGCACCGGAAGTCCTCGAGCTCAGCCCGTTTCCTTCGCTGCAAGTGCATTTCCAGTGGTTTCTGACACCGGACGATCGTTCGCCACTCGTTGGAAGCTTCGGCCATCTTTTGGACCGTTTTGGGTCGCACCACAGTTCTCCCTCCAACGAGCTCGCTTCCCGACCTATACCTCCGGAAAACGTGTCAGGGAGCATGCCAGGAGTGTGGGTTGAAGTCCTCGGAGCACGAGACCCGAAGATCGAAAGACTTATGACCAATACGGAGCAAAGGGAAGAAACCGTCGGGGGACCGCTTTTTACCCCAGGACGAGAAAACTGAGTCCGGGGCATTCCCGCTCGCGTTTTCTTGGGACGAGCACCGGAAGTCCTCGAGCTCAGCCCGTTTCCTTCGCTGCAAGTGCATTTCCGGTGGTTTCTGACACCGGACGAGCGTTCGCCACTCGTTGGAAGCTTCGGCCATCTTTTGGACCGTTTTGGGTCGCACCACAGTTCTCCCTCCAACGAGCTCGCTTCCCGACCTATACCTCCGGAAAACGTGTCAGGGAGCATGCCAGGAGTGTGGGTTGAAGTCCTCGGAGCACGAGACCCGAAGATCGAAAGACTTATGACCAATACGGAGCAAAGGGAAGAAACCGTCGGGGGACCGCTTTTTACCCCAGGACGAGAAAACTGAGTCCGGGGCATTCCCGCTCGCGTTTTCTTGGGACGAGCACCGGAAGTCCTCGAGCTCAGCCCGTTTCCTTCGCTGCAAGTGCATTTCCAGTGGTTTCTGACACCGGACGAGCGTTCGCCACTCGTTGGAAGCTTCGGCCATCTTTTGGACCGTTTTGGGTCGCACCACAGTTCTCCCTCCAACGAGCTCGCTTCCCGACCTATACCTCCGGAAAACGTGTCAGGGAGCATGCCAGGAGTGTGGGTTGAAGTCCTCGGAGCACGAGACCCGAAGATCGAAAGACTTATGACCAATACGGAGCAAAGGGAAGACACCGTCGGGGGACCGCTTTTTACCCCAGGACGAGAAAACTGAGTCCGGGGCATTCCCGCTCGCGTTTTCTTGGGACGAGCACCGGAAGTCCTCGAGCTCAGCCCGTTTCCTTCGCTGCAAGTGCATTTCCAGTGGTTTCTGACACCGGACGAGCGTTCGCCACTCGTTGGAAGCTTCGGCCATCTTTTGGACCGTTTTGGGTCGCACCACAGTTCTCCCTCCAACGAGCTCGCTTCCCGACCTATACCTCCGGAAAACGTGTCAGGGAGCATGCCAGGAGTGTGGGTTGAAGTCCTCGGAGCACGAGACCCGAAGATCGAAAGACTTATGACCAATACGGAGCAAAGGGAAGAAACCGTCGGGGGACCGCTTTTTACCCCAGGACGAGAAAACTGAGTCCGGGGCATTCCCGCTCGCGTTTTCTTGGGACGAGCACCGGAAGTCCTCGAGCTCAGCCCGTTTCCTTCGCTGCAAGTGCATTTCCGGTGGTTTCTGACACCGGACAAGCGTTCGCCACTCGTTGGAAGCTTCGGCCATCTTTTGGACCGTTTTGGGTCGCACCACAGTTCTCCCTCCAACGAGCTCGCTTCCCGACCTATACCTCCGGAAAACGTGTCAGGGAGCATGCCAGGAGTGTGGGTTGAAGTCCTCGGAGCACGAGACCCGAAGATCGAAAGACTTATGACCAATACGGAGCAAAGGGAAGAAACCGTCGGGGGACCGCTTTTTACCCCAGGACGAGAAAACTGAGTCCGGGGCATTCCCGCTCGCGTTTTCTTGGGACGAGCACCGGAAGTCCTCGAGCTCAGCCCGTTTCCTTCGCTGCAAGTGCATTTCCAGTGGTTTCTGACACCGGACGAGCGTTCGCCACTCGTTGGAAGCTTCGGCCATCTTTTGGACCGTTTTGGGTCGCACCACAGTTCTCCCTCCAACGAGCTCGCTTCCCGACCTATACCTTCGGAAAACGTGTCAGGGAGCATGCCAGGAGTGTGGGTTGAAGTCCTCGGAGCACGAGACCCGAAGATCGAAAGACTTATGACCAATACGGAGCAAAGGGAAGAAACCGTCGGGGGACCGCTTTTTACCCCAGGACGAGAAAACTGAGTCCGGGGCATTCCCGCTCGCGTTTTCTTGGGACGAGCACCGGAAGTCCTCGAGCTCAGCCCGTTTCCTTCGCTGCAAGTGCATTTCCAGTGGTTTCTGACACCGGACGAGCGTTCGCCACTCGTTGGAAGCTTCGGCCATCTTTTGGACCGTTTTGGGTCGCACCACAGTTCTCCCTCCAACGAGCTCGCTTCCCGACCTATACCTCCGGAAAACGTGTCAGGGAGCATGCCAGGAGTGTGGGTTGAAGTCCTCGGAGCACGAGACCCGAAGATCGAAAGACTTATGACCAATACGGAGCAAAGGGAAGAAACCGTCGGGGGACCGCTTTTTACCCCAGGACGAGAAAACTGAGTCCGGGGCATTCCCGCTCGCGTTTTCTTGGGACGAGCACCGGAAGTCCTCGAGCTCAGCCCGTTTCCTTCGCTGCAAGTGCATTTCCAGTGGTTTCTGACACCGCACGAGCGTTCGCCACTCGTTGGAAGCTTCGGCCATCTTTTGGACCGTTTTGGGTCGCACCACAGTTCTCCCTCCAACGAGCTCGCTTCCCGACCTATACCTCCGGAAAACGTGTCAGGGAGCATGCCAGGAGTGTGGGTTGAAGTCCTCGGAGCACGAGACCCGAAGATCGAAAGACTTATGACCAATACGGAGCAAAGGGAAGAAACCGTCGGGGGACCGCTTTTTACCCCAGGACGAGAAAACTGAGTCCGGGGCATTCCCGCTCGCGTTTTCTTGGGACGAGCACCGGAAGTCCTCGAGCTCAGCCCGTTTCCTTCGCTGCAAGTGCATTTCCAGTGGTTTCTGACACCGGACGAGCGTTCGCCACTCGTTGGAAGCTTCGGCCATCTTTTGGACCGTTTTGGGTCGCACCACAGTTCTCCCTCCAACGAGCTCGCTTCCCGACCTATACCTCCGGAAAACGTGTCAGGGAGCATGCCAGGAGTGTGGGTTGAAGTCCTCGGAGCATGAGACCCGAAGATCGAAAGACTTATGACCAATACGGAGCAAAGGGAAGAAACCGTCGGGGGACCACTTTTTACCCCAGGACGAGAAAACTGAGTCCGGGGCGTTCCCGCTCGCGTTTTCTTGGGACGAGCACCGGAAGTCCTCGAGCTCAGCCCGTTTCCTTCGCTGCAAGTGCATTTCCAGTGGTTTCTGACACCGGACGAGCGTTCGCCACTCGTTGGAAGCTTCGGCCATCTTTTGGACCGTTTTGGGTCGCACCACAGTTCTCCCTCCAACGAGCTCGCTTCCCGACCTATACCTCCGGAAAACGTGTCAGGGAGCATGCCAGGAGTGTGGGTTGAAGTCCTCGGAGCACGAGACCCGAAGATCGAAAGACTTATGACCAATACGGAGCAAAGGGAAGAAACCGTCGGGGGACCGCTTTTTACCCCAGGACGAGAAAACTGAGTCCGGGGCATTCCCGCTCGCGTTTTCTTGGGACGAGCACCAGAAGTCCTCGAGCTCAGCCCGTTTCCTTCGCTGCAAGTGCATTTCCAGTGGTTTCTGACACCGGACGAGCGTTCGCCACTCGTTGGAAGCTTCGGCCATCTTTTGGACCGTTTTGGGTCGCACCACAGTTCTCCCTCCAACGAGCTCGCTTCCCGACCTATACCTCCGGAAAACGTGTCAGGGAGCATGCCAGGAGTGTGGGTTGAAGTCCTCGGAGCACGAGACCCGAAGATCGAAAGACTTATGACCAATACGGAGCAAAGGGAAGAAACCGTCGGGGGACCGCTTTTTACCCCAGGACGAGAAAACTGAGTCCGGGGCATTCCCGCTCGCGTTTTCTTGGGACGAGCACCGGAAGTCCTCGAGCTCAGCCCGTTTCCTTCGCTGCCAGTGCATTTCCAGTGGTTTCTGACACCGGACGAGCGTTCGCCACTCGTTGGAAGCTTCGGCCATCTTTTGGACCGTTTTGGGTCGCACCACAGTTCTCCCTCCAACGAGCTCGCTTCCCGACCTATACCTCCGGAAAACGTGTCAGGGAGCATGCCAGGAGTGTGGGTTGAAGTCCTCGGAGCACGAGACCCGAAGATCGAAAGACTTATGACCAATACGGAGCAAAGGGAAGAAACCGTCGGGGGACCGCTTTTTACCCCAGGACGAGAAAACTGAGTCCGGGGCATTCCCGCTCGCGTTTTCTTGGGACGAGCACCGGAAGTCCTCGAGCTCAGCCCGTTTCCTTCGCTGCGAGTGCATTTCCAGTGGTTTCTGACACCGGACGAGCGTTCGCCACTCGTTGGAAGCTTCGGCCATCTTTTGGACCGTTTTGGGTCGCACCACAGTTCTCCCTCCAACGAGCTCGCTTCTCGACCTATACCTCCGGAAAACGTGTCAGGGAGCATGCCAGGAGTGTGGGTTGAAGTCCTCGGAGCACGAGACCCGAAGATCGAAAGACTTATGACCAATACGGAGCAAAGGGAAGAAACCGTCGGGGGACCGCTTTTTACCCCAGGACGAGAAAACTGAGTCCGGGGCATTCCCGCTCGCGTTTTCTTGGGACGAGCACCGAAAGTCCTCGAGCTCAGCCCGTTTCCTTCGCTGCAAGTGCATTTCCAGTGGTTTCTGACACCGGACGACCGTTCGCCACTCGTTGGAAGCTTCGGCCATCTTTTGGACCGTTTTGGGTCGCACCACAGTTCTCCCTCCAACGAGCTCGCTTCCCGACCTATACCTCCAGAAAACGTGTCAGGGAGCATGCCAGGAGTGTGGGTTGAAGTCCTCGGAGCACGAGACCCGAAGATCAAAAGACTTATGACCAATACGGAGCAAAGGGAAGAAACCGTCGGGGGACCGCTTTTTACCCGAGGACGAGAAAACTGAGTCCGGGGCATTCCCGCTCGCGTTTTCTTGGGACGAGCACCGGAAGTCCTCGAGCTCAGCCCGTTTCCTTCGCTGCAAGTGCATTTCCAGTGCTTTCTGACACCGGACGAGCGTTCGCCACTCGTTGGAAGCTTCGGCCATCTTTTGGACCGTTTTGGGTCGCACCACAGTTCTCCCTCCAACGAGCTCGCTTCCCGACCTATACATCCGGAAAACGTGTCAGGGAGCATGCCAGGAGTGTGGGTTGAAGTTCTCGGAGCACGAGACCCGAAGATCGAAAGACTTATGACCAATACGGAGCAAAGGGAAGAAACCGTCGGGGGACCGCTTTTTACCCCAGGACGAGAAAACTGAGTCCGGGGCATTCCCGCTCGCGTTTTCTTGGGACGAGCACCGGAAGTCCTCGAGCTCAGCCCGTTTCCTTAGCTGCGAGTGCATTTCCAGTGGTTTCTGACACCGGACGAGCGTTCGCCACTCGTTGGAAGCTTCGGCCATCTTTTGGACCGTTCTGGGTCGCACCACAGTTCTCCCTCCAACGAGCTCGCTTCTCGACCTATACCTCCGGAAAACGTGTCAGGGAGCATGCCAGGAGTGTGGGTTGAAGTCCTCGGAGCACGAGATCCGAAGATCGAAAGACTTATGACCAATACGGAGCAAAGGGAAGAAACCGTCGGGGGACCGCTTTTTACCCCAGGACGAGAAAACTGAGTCCGGGGCATTCCCGCTCGCGTTTTCTTGGGACGAGCACCGGAAGTCCTCGAGCTCAGCCCGTTGCCTTCGCTGCAAGTGCATTTCCAGTGGTTTCTGTCACCGGACGAGCGTTCGCCACTCGTTGGAAGCTTCGGCCATCTTTTGGACCGTTTTGGGTCGCACCACAGTTCTCCCGCCAACGAGCTCGCTTCCCGACCTATACCTCCGGAAAACGTGTCAGGGAGCATGCCAGGAGTGTGGGTTGAAGTCCTCGGAGCACGAGACCCGAAGATCAAAAGACTTATGACCAATACGGAGCAAAGGGAAGAAACCGTCGGGGGACCGCTTTTTACCCCAGGACGAGAAAACTGAATCCGGGGCATTCCCGCTCGCGTTTTCTTGGGACGAGCACCGGAAGTCCTCGAGCTCAGCCCGTTTCCTTCGCTGCAAGTGCATTTCCAGTGCTTTCTGACACCGGACGAGCGTTCGCCACTCGTTGGAAGCTTCGGCCATCTTTTGGACCGTTTTGGGTCGTACCACAGTTCTCCCTCCAACGAGCTCGCTTCCCGACCTATACCTCCGGAAAACGTGTCAGGGAGCATGCCAGGAGTGTGGGTTGAAGTCCTCGGAGCAGGAGTCCCGAAGATCGAAAGACTTATGACCAATACGGAGCAAAGGGAAGAAACCGTCGGGGGACCGCTTTTTACCCCAGGACGAGAAAACTTAGTCCGGGGCATTCCCGCTCGCGTTTTCTTGGGACGAGCACCGGAAGTCCTCGAGCTCAGCCCGTTTCCTTCGCTGCAAGTGCATTTCCAGTGGTTTCTGACACCGGACGGGCGTTCGCCACTCGTTGGAAGCTTCGGCCATCCTTTGGACCGTTTTGGGTCGCACCACAGTTCTCCCTCCAACGAGCTCGCTTCCCGACCTATACCTCCGGAAAACGTGTCAGGGAGCATGCCAGGAGTGTGGGTTGAAGTCCTCGGAGCACGAGACCCGAAGATCGAAAGACTTATGACCAATACGGAGCAAAGGGAAGAAACCGTCGGGGGACCGCTTTTTCCCCAGGACGAGAAAACTGAGTCCGGGGTATTCCCTCTCGCGTTTTCTTGGGACGAGCACCGGAAGTCCTCGAGCTCAGCCCGTTTCCTTCGCTGCGAGTGCATTTCCAGTGGTTTCTGACACCGGACGAGCGTTCGCCACTCGTTGGAAGCTTCGGCCATCTTTTGGACCGTTTTGGGTCGCACCACAGTTCTCCCTCCAACGAGCTCGCTTCCCGACCTATACCTCCGGAAAACGTGTCAGGGAGCATGCCAGGAGTGTGGGTTGAAGTCCTCGGAGCACGAGACCAGAAGATCGAAAGACTTATGACCAATACGGAGCAAAGGGAAGAAACCGTCGGGGGACCGCTTTTTACCCCAGGACGAGAAAACTGAGTCCGGGGCATTCCCGCTCGCGTTTTCTTGGGACGAGCACCGGAAGTCCTCGAGCTCAGCCCGTTTCCTTCGCTGCGAGTTCATTTCCAGTGGTTTCTGACACCGGACGAGCGTTCGCCACTCGTTGGAAGCTTCGGCCATCCTTTGGACCGTTTTGGGTCGCACCACAGTTCTCCCTCCAACGAGCTCGCTTCCCGACCTATACCTCCGGAAAACGTGTCAGGGAGCATGCCAGGAGTGTGGGTTGAAGTCCTCGGAGCACGAGACCCGAAGATCGAAAGACTTATGACCAATACGGAGCAAAGGGAAGAAACCGTCGGTGGACCGCTTTTTACCCCAGGACGAGAAAACTGAGTCCGGGGCATTCCCGCTCGCGTTTTCTTGGGACGAGCACTGGAAGTCCTCGAGCTCAGCCCGTTTCCTTCGCTGCGAGTGCATTTCCAGTGGTTCCTGACACCGGACGAGCGTTCGCCACTCGTTGGAAGCTTCGGCCATCTTTTGGACCGTTTTGGGTCGCACCACAGTTCTCCCTCCAACGAGCTCGCTTCCCGACCTATACCTCCGGAAAACGTGTCAGGGAGCATGCCAGGAGTGTGGGTTGAAGTCCTCGGAGCACGAGACCCGAAGATCGAAAGACTTATGACCAATACGGAGCAAAGGGAAGAAACCGTCGGTGGACCGCTTTTTACCCCAGGACTAGAAAACTGAGTTCGGGGCATTCCCGCTCGCGTTTTCTTGGGACGAGCACCGGAAGTCCTCGAGCTCAGCCCGTTTCCTTCGCTGCAAGTGCATTTCCAGTGGTTTCTGACACCGGACGGGCGTTCGCCACTCGTTGGAAGCTTCGGCCATCCTTTGGACCGTTTTGGGTCGCACCACAGTTCTCCCTCCAACGAGCTCGCTTCCCGACCTATACCTCCGGAAAACGTGTCAGGGAGCATGCCAGGAGTGTGGGTTGAAGTCCTCGGAGCACGAGACCCGAAGATCGAAAGACTTATGACCAATACGGAGCAAAGGGAAGAAACCGTCGGGGGACCGCTTTTTACCCCAGGACGAGAAAACTGAGTCCGGGGCATTCCCGCTCGCGTTTTCTTGGGACGAGCACCGGAAGTCCTCGAGCTCAGCCCGTTTCCTTCGCTGCAAGTGCATTTCCAGTGGTTTCTGACACTGGACGGGCGTTCGCCACTCGTTGGAAGCTTCGGCCATCCTTTGGACCGTTTTGGGTCGCACCACAGTTCTCCCTCCAACGAGCTCGCTTCCCGACCTATACCTCCGGAAAACGTGTCAGGGAGCATGCCAGGAGTGTGGGTTGAAGTCCTCGGAGCACGAGACCCGAAGATCGAAAGACTTATGACCAATACGGAGCAAAGGGAAGAAACCGTCGGGGGACCGCTTTTTACCCCAGGACGAGAAAACTGAGTCCGGGGCATTCCCGCTCGCGTTTTCTTGGGACGAGCACCGGAAGTCCTCGAGCTCAGCCCGTTTCCTTCGCTGCAAGTGCATTTCCAGTGGTTTCTGACACCGGACGGGCGTTCGCCACTCGTTGGAAGCTTCGGCCATCCTTTGGACCGTTTTGGGTCGCACCACAGTTCTCCCTCCAACGAGCTCGCTTCCCGACCTATACCTCCGGAAAACGTGTCAGGGAGCATGCCAGGAGTGTGGGTTGAAGTCCTCGGAGCACGAGACCCGAAGATCAAAAGACTTATGACCAATACGGAGCAAAGGGAAGAAACCGTCGGGGGACCGCTTTTTACCCCAGGACGAGAAAACTGAGTCCGGGGCATTCCCGCTCGCGTTTTCTTGGGACGAGCACCGGAAGTCCTCGAGCTCAGCCCGTTTCCTTCGCTGCAAGTGCATTTCCAGTGGTTTCTGACACCGGACGGGCGTTCGCCACTCGTTGGAAGCTTCGGCCATCCTTTGGACCGTTTTGGGTCGCACCACAGTTCTCCCTCCAACGAGCTCGCTTCCCGACCTATACCTCCGGAAAACGTGTCAGGGAGCATGCCAGGAGTGTGGGTTGAAGTCCTCGGAGCACGAGACCCAAAGATCAAAAGACTTATGACCAATACGGAGCAAAGGGAAGAAACCGTCGGGGGACCGCTTTTTCCCCAGGACGAGAAAACTGAGTCCGGGGTATTCCCTCTCGCGTTTTCTTGGGACGAGCACCGGAAGTCCTCGAGCTCAGCCCGTTTCCTTCGCTGCGAGTGCATTTCCAGTGGTTTCTGACACCGGACGAGCGTTCGCCGCTCGTTGGAAGCTTCGGCCATCTTTTGGACCGTTTTGGGTCGCACCACAGTTCTCCCTCCAACGAGCTCGCTTCCCGACCTATACCTCCGGAAAACGTGTCAGGGAGCATGCCAGGAGTGTGGGTTGAAGTCCTCGGAGCACGAGACCCGAAGATCGAAAGACTTATGACCAATACGGAGCAAAGGGAAGAAACCGTCGGGGGACCGGTTTTTACCCCAGGACGAGAAAACTGAGTCCGGGGCATTCCCGCTCGCGTTTTCTTGGGACGAGCACCGGAAGTCCTCGAGCTCAGCCCGTTTCCTTCGCTGCGAGTTCATTTCCAGTGGTTTCTGACACCGGACGAGCGTTCGCCACTCGTTGGAAGCTTCGGCCATCCTTTGGACCGTTTTGGGTCGCACCACAGTTCTCTCTCCAACGAGCTCGCTTCCCGACCTATACCTCTGGAAAACGTGTCAGGGAGCATGCCAGGAGTGTGGGTTGAAGTCCTCGGAGCACGAGACCCGAAGATCGAAAGACTTATGACCAATACGGAGCAAAGGGAAGAAACCGTCGGTGGACCGCTTTTTACCCCAGGACGAGAAAACTGAGTCCGGGGCATTCCCGCTCGCGTTTTCTTGGGACGAGCACTGGAAGTCCTCGAGCTCAGCCCGTTTCCTTCGCTGCGAGTGCATTTCCAGTGGTTCCTGACACCGGACGAGCGTTCGCCACTCGTTGGAAGCTTCAGCCATCTTTTGGACCGTTTTGGGTCGCACCACAGTTCTCCCTCCAACGAGCTCGCTTCCCGACCTATACCTCCGGAAAACGTGTCAGGGACCATGCCAGGAGTGTGGGTTAAAGTCCTCGGAGCACGAGACCCGAAGATCGAAAGACTTATGACCAATACGGAGCAAAGGGAAGAAACCGTCGGTGGACCGCTTTTTACCCCAGGACTAGAAAACTGAGTCCGGGGCATTCCCGCTCGCGTTTTCTTGGGACGAGCACCGGAAGTCCTCGAGCTCAGCCCATTTCCTTCGCTGCGAGTGCATTTCCAGTGGTTTCTGACACCGGACGAGCGTTCGCCACGCGTTGGAAGCTTCGGCCATCTTTTGGACCGTTTTGGGTCGCACCACAGTTCTCCCTCCAACGAGCTCGCTTCCCGACCTATACCTCCGGAAAACGTGTCAGGGAGCATGCCAGGAGTGTGGGTTGAAGTCCTCGGAGCACGAGACCCGAAGATCGAAAGACTTATGACCAATACGGAGCAAAGGGAAGAAACCGTCGGGGGACCGCTTTTTACCCCAGGACGAGAAATATGAGTCTGGGGCATTCCCGCTCGCGTTTTCTTGGGACGAGCACCGGAAGTCCTCGAGCTCAGCCCGTTTCCTTCGCTGCAAGTGCATTTCCAGTGGTTTCTGACACCGGACGAGCGTTCGCCACTCGTTGGAAGCTTCGGCCATCTTTTGGACCGTTTTGGGTCGCACCACAGTTCTCCCTCCAACGACCTCGCTTCCCGACCTATACCTCCGGAAAACGTGTCAGGGAGCATGCCAGGAGTGTGGTTTGAAGTCCTCGGAGCACGAGACCCGAAGATCGAAAGACTTATGACCAATACGGAGCAAAGGGAAGAAACCGTCGGGGGACCGCTTTTTACCCCAGGACGAGAAAACTGAGTCCGGAGCATTCCCGCTCGCGTTTTCTTGGGACGAGCACCGGAAGTCTTCGAGCTCAGCCCGTTTCCTTCGCTGCGAGTGTATTTCCAGTGGTTTCTGACACCGGACGAGCGTTCGCCACTCGTTGGAAGCTTCGGCCATCTTTTGGACCGTTTTGGGTCGCACCACAGTTCTCCCTCCAACGAGCTCGCTTCCCGACCTATACCTCCGGAAAACGTGTCAGGGAGCATGCCAGGAGTGTGGGTTGAAGTCCTCGGAGCACGAGACCCGAAGATCGAAAGACTTATGACCAATACGGAGCAAAGGGAAGAAACCGTCGGTGGACCGCTTTTTACCCCAGGACGAGAAAACTGAGTCCGGGGCATTCCCGCTCGCGTTTTCTTGGGACGAGCACTGGAAGTCCTCGAGCTCAGCCCGTTTCCTTCGCTGCGAGTGCATTTCCAGTGGTTCCTGACACCGGACGAGCGTTCGCCACTCGTTGGAAGCTTCGGCCATCTTTTGGACCGTTTTGGGTCGCACCACAGTTCTCCCTCCAACGAGCTCGCTTCCCGACCTATACCTCCGGAAAACGTGTCAGGGAGCATGCCAGGAGTGTGGGTTGAAGTCCTCGGAGCACGAGACCCGAAGATCGAAAGACTTATGACCAATACGGAGCAAAGGGAAGAAACCGTCGGTGGACCGCTTTTTACCCCAGGACTAGAAAACTGAGTCCGGGGCATTCCCGCTCGCGTTTTCTTGGGACGAGCACCGGAAGTCCTCGAGCTCAGCCCGTTTCCTTCGCTGCAAGTGCATTTCCAGTGGTTTCTGACACCGGACGGGCGTTCGCCACTCGTTGGAAGCTTCGGCCATCCTTTGGACCGTTTTGGGTCGCACCACAGTTCTCCCTCCAACGAGCTCGCTTCCCGACCTATACCTCCGGAAAACGTGTCAGGGAGCATGCCAGGAGTGTGGGTTGAAGTCCTCGGAGCACGAGACCCGAAGATCGAAAGACTTATGACCAATACGGAGCAAAGGGAAGAAACCGTCGGGGGACCGCTTTTTACCCCAGGACGAGAAAACTGAGTCCGGGGCATTCCCGCTCGCGTTTTCTTGGGACGAGCACCGGAAGTCCTCGAGCTCAGCCCGTTTCCTTCGCTGCAAGTGCATTTCCAGTGGTTTCTGACACTGGACGGGCGTTCGCCACTCGTTGGAAGCTTCGGCCATCCTTTGGACCGTTTTGGGTCGCACCACAGTTCTCCCTCCAACGAGCTCGCTTCCCGACCTATACCTCCGGAAAACGTGTCAGGGAGCATGCCAGGAGTGTGGGTTGAAGTCCTCGGAGCACGAGACCCGAAGATCGAAAGACTTATGACCAATACGGAGCAAAGGGAAGAAACCGTCGGGGGACCGCTTTTTACCCCAGGACGAGAAAACTGAGTCCGGGGCATTCCCGCTCGCGTTTTCTTGGGACGAGCACCGGAAGTCCTCGAGCTCAGCCCGTTTCCTTCGCTGCAAGTGCATTTCCAGTGGTTTCTGACACCGGACGGGCGTTCGCCACTCGTTGGAAGCTTCGGCCATCCTTTGGACCGTTTTGGGTCGCACCACAGTTCTCCCTCCAACGAGCTCGCTTCCCGACCTATACCTCCGGAAAACGTGTCAGGGAGCATGCCAGGAGTGTGGGTTGAAGTCCTCGGAGCACGAGACCCGAAGATCGAAAGACTTATGACCAATACGGAGCAAAGGGAAGAAACCGTCGGGGGACCGCTTTTTACCCCAGGACGAGAAAACTGAGTCCGGGGCATTCCCGCTCGCGTTTTCTTGGGACGAGCACCGGAAGTCCTCGAGCTCAGCCCGTTTCCTTCGCTGCAAGTGCATTTCCAGTGGTTTCTGACACCGGACGGGCGTTCGCCACTCGTTGGAAGCTTCGGCCATCCTTTGGACCGTTTTGGGTCGCACCACAGTTCTCCCTCCAACGAGCTCGCTTCCCGACCTATACCTCCGGAAAACGTGTCAGGGAGCATGCCAGGAGTGTGGGTTGAAGTCCTCGGAGCACGAGACCCAAAGATCAAAAGACTTATGACCAATACGGAGCAAAGGGAAGAAACCGTCGGGGGACCGCTTTTTCCCCAGGACGAGAAAACTGAGTCCGGGGTATTCCCTCTCGCGTTTTCTTGGGACGAGCACCGGAAGTCCTCGAGCTCAGCCCGTTTCCTTCGCTGCGAGTTCATTTCCAGTGGTTTCTGACACCGGACGAGCGTTCGCCACTCGTTGGAAGCTTCGGCCATCCTTTGGACCGTTTTGGGTCGCACCACAGTTCTCTCTCCAACGAGCTCGCTTCCCGACCTATACCTCTGGAAAACGTGTCAGGGAGCATGCCAGGAGTGTGGGTTGAAGTCCTCGGAGCACGAGACCCGAAGATCGAAAGACTTATGACCAATACGGAGCAAAGGGAAGAAACCGTCGGTGGACCGCTTTTTACCCCAGGACGAGAAAACTGAGTCCGGGGCATTCCCGCTCGCGTTTTCTTGGGACGAGCACTGGAAGTCCTCGAGCTCAGCCCGTTTCCTTCGCTGCGAGTGCATTTCCAGTGGTTCCTGACACCGGACGAGCGTTCGCCACTCGTTGGAAGCTTCAGCCATCTTTTGGACCGTTTTGGGTCGCACCACAGTTCTCCCTCCAACGAGCTCGCTTCCCGACCTATACCTCCGGAAAACGTGTCAGGGACCATGCCAGGAGTGTGGGTTAAAGTCCTCGGAGCACGAGACCCGAAGATCGAAAGACTTATGACCAATACGGAGCAAAGGGAAGAAACCGTCGGTGGACCGCTTTTTACCCCAGGACTAGAAAACTGAGTCCGGGGCATTCCCGCTCGCGTTTTCTTGGGACGAGCACCGGAAGTCCTCGAGCTCAGCCCATTTCCTTCGCTGCGAGTGCATTTCCAGTGGTTTCTGACACCGGACGAGCGTTCGCCACGCGTTGGAAGCTTCGGCCATCTTTTGGACCGTTTTGGGTCGCACCACAGTTCTCCCTCCAACGAGCTCGCTTCCCGACCTATACCTCCGGAAAACGTGTCAGGGAGCATGCCAGGAGTGTGGGTTGAAGTCCTCGGAGCACGAGACCCGAAGATCGAAAGACTTATGACCAATACGGAGCAAAGGGAAGAAACCGTCGGGGGACCGCTTTTTACCCCAGGACGAGAAATATGAGTCTGGGGCATTCCCGCTCGCGTTTTCTTGGGACGAGCACCGGAAGTCCTCGAGCTCAGCCCGTTTCCTTCGCTGCAAGTGCATTTCCAGTGGTTTCTGACACCGGACGAGCGTTCGCCACTCGTTGGAAGCTTCGGCCATCTTTTGGACCGTTTTGGGTCGCACCACAGTTCTCCCTCCAACGACCTCGCTTCCCGACCTATACCTCCGGAAAACGTGTCAGGGAGCATGCCAGGAGTGTGGTTTGAAGTCCTCGGAGCACGAGACCCGAAGATCGAAAGACTTATGACCAATACGGAGCAAAGGGAAGAAACCGTCGGGGGACCGCTTTTTACCCCAGGACGAGAAAACTGAGTCCGGAGCATTCCCGCTCGCGTTTTCTTGGGACGAGCACCGGAAGTCTTCGAGCTCAGCCCGTTTCCTTCGCTGCGAGTGTATTTCCAGTGGTTTCTGACACCGGACGAGCGTTCGCCACTCGTTGGAAGCTTCGGCCATCTTTTGGACCGTTTTGGGTCGCACCACAGTTCTCCCTCCAACGAGCTCGCTTCCCGACCTATACCTCCGGAAAACGTGTCAGGGAGCATGCCAGGAGTGTGGGTTGAAGTCCTCGGAGCACGAGACCCGAAGATCGAAAGACTTATGACCAATACGGAGCAAAGGGAAGAAACCGTCGGTGGACCGCTTTTTACCCCAGGACGAGAAAACTGAGTCCGGGGCATTCCCGCTCGCGTTTTCTTGGGACGAGCACTGGAAGTCCTCGAGCTCAGCCCGTTTCCTTCGCTGCGAGTGCATTTCCAGTGGTTCCTGACACCGGACGAGCGTTCGCCACTCGTTGGAAGCTTCGGCCATCTTTTGGACCGTTTTGGGTCGCACCACAGTTCTCCCTCCAACGAGCTCGCTTCCCGACCTATACCTCCGGAAAACGTGTCAGGGAGCATGCCAGGAGTGTGGGTTGAAGTCCTCGGAGCACGAGACCCGAAGATCGAAAGACTTATGACCAATACGGAGCAAAGGGAAGAAACCGTCGGTGGACCGCTTTTTACCCCAGGACTAGAAAACTGAGTCCGGGGCATTCCCGCTCGCGTTTTCTTGGGACGAGCACCGGAAGTCCTCGAGCTCAGCCCGTTTCCTTCGCTGCAAGTGCATTTCCAGTGGTTTCTGACACCGGACGGGCGTTCGCCACTCGTTGGAAGCTTCGGCCATCCTTTGGACCGTTTTGGGTCGCACCACAGTTCTCCCTCCAACGAGCTCGCTTCCCGACCTATACCTCCGGAAAACGTGTCAGGGAGCATGCCAGGAGTGTGGGTTGAAGTCCTCGGAGCACGAGACCCGAAGATCGAAAGACTTATGACCAATACGGAGCAAAGGGAAGAAACCGTCGGGGGACCGCTTTTTACCCCAGGACGAGAAAACTGAGTCCGGGGAATTCCCGCTCGCGTTTTCTTGGGACGAGCACCGGAAGTCCTCGAGCTCAGCCCGTTTCCTTCGCTGCAAGTGCATTTCCAGTGGTTTCTGACACCGGACGGGCGTTCGCCACTCGTTGGAAGCTTCGGCCATCCTTTGGACCGTTTTGGGTCGCACCACAGTTCTCCCTCCAACGAGCTCGCTTCCCGACCTATACCTCCGGAAAACGTGTCAGGGAGCATGCCAGGAGTGTGGGTTGAAGTCCTCGGAGCACGAGACCCGAAGATCGAAAGACTTATGACCAATACGGAGCAAAGGGAAGAAACCGTCGGGGGACCGCTTTTTACCCCAGGACGAGAAAACTGAGTCCGGGGCATTCCCGCTCGCGTTTTCTTGGGACGAGCACCGGAAGTCCTCGAGCTCAGCCCGTTTCCTTCGCTGCAAGTGCATTTCCAGTGGTTTCTGACACCGGACGGGCGTTCGCCACTCGTTGGAAGCTTCGGCCATCCTTTGGACCGTTTTGGGTCGCACCACAGTTCTCCCTCCAACGAGCTCGCTTCCCGACCTATACCTCCGGAAAACGTGTCAGGGAGCATGCCAGGAGTGTGGGTTGAAGTCCTCGGAGCACGAGACCCGAAGATCAAAAGACTTATGACCAATACGGAGCAAAGGGAAGAAACCGTCGGGGGACCGCTTTTTCCCCAGGACGAGAAAACTGAGTCCGGGGTATTCCCTCTCGCGTTTTCTTGGGACGAGCACCGGAAGTCCTCGAGCTCAGCCCGTTTCCTTCGCTGCGAGTGCATTTCCAGTGGTTTCTGACACCGGACGAGCGTTCGCCACTCGTTGGAAGCTTCGGCCATCTTTTGGACCGTTTTGGGTCGCACCACAGTTCTCCCTCCAACGAGCTCGCTTCCCGACCTATACCTCCGGAAAACGTGTCAGGGAGCATGCCAGGAGTGTGGGTTGAAGTCCTCGGAGCACGAGACCCGAAGATCGAAAGACTTATGACCAATACGGAGCAAAGGGAAGAAACCGTCGGGGGACCGCTTTTTACCCCAGGACGAGAAAACTGAGTCCGGGGCATTCCCGATCGCGTTTTCTTGGGACGAGCACCGGAAGTCCTCGAGCTCAGCCCGTTTCCTTCGCTGCGAGTTCATTTCCAGTGGTTTCTGACACCGGACGAGCGTTCGCCACTCGTTGGAAGCTTCGGCCATCCTTTGGACCGTTTTGGGTCGCACCACAGTTCTCCCTCCAACGAGCTCGCTTCCCGACCTATACCTCCGGAAAACGTGTCAGGGAGCATGCCAGGAGTGTGGGTTGAAGTCCTCGGAGCACGAGACCCGAAGATCGAAAGACTTATGACCAATACGGAGCAAAGGGAAGAAACCGTCGGGGGACCGCTTTTTACCCCAGGACGAGAAAACTGAGTCCGGGGCATTCCCGCTCGCGTTTTCTTGGGACGAGCACCGGAAGTCCTCGAGCTCAGCCCGTTTCCTTCGCTGCAAGTGCATTTCCAGTGGTTTCTGACACCGGACGAGCGTTCGCCACTCGTTGGAAGCTTCGGCCATCTTTTGGACCGTTTTGGGTCGCACCACAGTTCTCCCTCCAACGACCTCGCTTCCCGACCTATACCTCCGGAAAACGTGTCAGGGAGCATGCCAGGAGTGTGGTTTGAAGTCCTCGGAGCACGAGACCCGAAGATCGAAAGACTTATGACCAATACGGAGCAAAGGGAAGAAACCGTCGGGGGACCGCTTTTTACCCCAGGACGAGAAAACTGAGTCCGGAGCATTCCCGCTCGCGTTTTCTTGGGACGAGCACCGGAAGTCTTCGAGCTCAGCCCGTTTCCTTCGCTGCGAGTGTATTTCCAGTGGTTTCTGACACCGGACGAGCGTTCGCCACTCGTTGGAAGCTTCGGCCATCTTTTGGACCGTTTTGGGTCGCACCACAGTTCTCCCTCCAACGAGCTCGCTTCCCGACCTATACCTCCGGAAAACGTGTCAGGGAGCATGCCAGGAGTGTGGGTTGAAGTCCTCGGAGCACGAGACCCGAGGATCGAAAGACTTATGACCAATACGGAGCAAAGGGAAGAAACCGTCGGGGGACCGCTTTTTACCCCAGGACGAGAAAACTGAGTCCGGGGCATTCCCGCTCGCGTTTTCTTGGGACGAGCACCGGAAGTCCTCGAGCTCAGCCCGTTTCCTTCGCTGCAAGTGCATTTCCAGTGGTTTCTGACACCGGACGAGCGTTCGCCACTCGTTGGAAGCTTCGGCCATCTTTTGGACCGTTTTGGGTCGCACCACAGTTCTCCCTCCAACGAGCTCGCTTCCCGACCTATACCTCCAGAAAACGTGTCAGGGAGCATGCCAGGAGTGTGGGTTGAAGTCCTCGGAGCACGAGACCCGAAGATCGAAAGACTTATGACCAATACGGAGCAAAGGGAAGAAACCGTCGGGGGACCGCTTTTTACCCCAGGACGAGAAAACTGAGTCCGGGGCATTCCCGCTCGCGTTTTCTTGGGACGAGCACCGGAAGTCCTCGAGCTCAGCCCGTTTCCTTCGCTGCGAGTGCATTTCCAGTGGTTTCTGACACCGGACGAGCGTTCGCCACTCGTTGGAAGCTTCGGCCATCTTTTGGACCGTTTTGGGTCGCACCACAGTTCTCCCTCCAACGAGCTCGCTTCCCGACCTATACCTCCGGAAAACGTGTCAGGGAGCATGCCAGGAGTGTGGGTTGAAGTCCTCGGAGCACGAGACCCGAGGATCGAAAGACTTATGACCAATACGGAGCAAAGGGAAGAAACCGTCGGGGGACCGCTTTTTACCCCAGGACGAGAAAACTGAGTCCGGGGCATTCCCGCTCGCGTTTTCTTGGGACGAGCACCGGAAGTCCTCGAGCTCAGCCCGTTTCCTTCGCTGCCAGTGCATTTCCAGTGGTTTCTGACACCGGACGAGCGTTCGCCACTCGTTGGAAGCTTCGGCCATCTTTTGGACCGTTTTGGGTCGCACCACAGTTCTCCCTCCAACGAGCTTGCTTCCCGACCTATACCTCCGGAAAACGTGTCAGGGAGCATGCCAGGAGTGTGGGTTGAAGTCCTCGGAGCACGAGACCCGAAGATCGAAAGACTTATGACCAATACGGAGCAAAGGGAAGAAACCGTCGGGGGACCGCTTTTTACCCCAGGACGAGAAATATGAGTCCGGGGCATTCCCGCTCGCGTTTTCTTGGGACGAGCACCGGAAGTCCTCGAGCTCAGCCCGTTTCCTTCGCTGCAAGTGCATTTCCAGTGGTTTCTGACACCGGACGAGCGTTCGCCACTCGTTGGAAGCTTCGGCCATCTTTTGGACCGTTTTGGGTCGCACCACAGTTCTCCCTCCAACGAGCTCGCTTCCCGACCTATACCTCCGGAAAACGTGTCAGGGAGCATGCCAGGAGTGTGGGTTGAAGTCCTCGGAGCACGAGACCCGAAGATCGAAAGACTTATGACCAATACGGAGCAAAGGGAAGAAACCGTCGGGGGACCGCTTTTTACCCCAGGACGAGAAAACTGAGTCCGGGGCATTCCCGCTCGCGTTTTCTTGGGACGAGCACCGGAAGTCCTCGAGCTCAGCCCGTTTCCTTCGCTGCGAGTGCATTTCCAGTGGTTTCTGACACCGGACGAGCGTTCGCCACTCGTTGGAAGCTTCGGCCATCTTTTGGACCGTTTTGGGTCGCACCACAGTTCTCCCTCCAACGAGCTCGCTTCCCGACCTATACCTCCGGAAAACGTGTCAGGGAGCATGCCAGGAGTGTGGGTTGAAGTCCTCGGAGCACGAGACCCGAAGATCGAAAGACTTATGACCATTACGGAGCAAAGGGAAGAAACCGTCGGGGGACCGCTTTTTACACAGGACGAGAAAACTGAGTCCGGGGCATTCCCGCTCGCGTTTTCTTGGGACGAGCACCGGAAGTCCTCGAGCTCAGCCCGTTTCCTTCGCTGCAAGTGCATTTCCAGTGGTTTCTGACACCGGACGAGCGTTCGCCACTCGTTGGAAGCTTCGGCCATCTTTTGGACCGTTTTGGGTCGCACCACAGTTCTCCCTCCAACGAGCTCGCTTCCCGACCTATACCTCCAGAAAACGTGTCAGGGAGCATGCCAGGAGTGTGGGTTGAAGTCCTCGGAGCACGAGACCCGAAGATCGAAAGACTTATGACCAATACGGAGCAAAGGGAAGAAACCGTCGGGGGACCGCTTTTTACCCCAGGACGAGAAAACTGAGTCCGGGGCATTCCCGCTCGCGTTTTCTTGGGACGAGCACCGGAAGTCCTCGAGCTCAGCCCGTTTCCTTCGCTGCAAGTGCATTTCCAGTGGTTTCTGACACCGGACGAGCGTTCGCCACTCGTTGGAAGCTTCGGCCATCTTTTGGACCGTTTTGGGTCCACCACAGTTCTCCCTCCAACGAGCTTGCTTCCCGACCTATACCTCCGGAAAACGTGTCAGGGAGCATGCCAGGAGTGTGGGTCGAAGTCCTCGGAGCACGAGACCCGAAGATCGAAAGACTTATGACCAATACGGAGCAAAGGGAAGAAACCGTCGGGGGACCGCTTTTTACCCCAGGACGAGAAAACTGAGTCCGGGGCATTCTCGCTTGCGTTTTCTTGGGACGAGCACCGGAAGTCCTCGAGTTCAGCCCGTTTCCTTCGCTGCGAGTGCATTTCCAGTGGTTTCTGACACCGGACGAGCGTTCGCCACTCGTTGGAAGCTTCGGCCATCTTTTGGACCGTTTTGGGTCGCACCACAGTTCTCCCTCCAACGAGCTCGCTTCCCGACCTATACCTCCGGAAAACGTGTCAGGGAGCATGCCAGGAGTGTGGGTTGAAGTCCTCGGAGCACGAGACCCGAAGATCGAAAGACTTATGACCAATACGGAGCAAAGGGAAGAAACCGTCGGGGGACCGCTTTTTACCCCAGGACGAGAAAACTGAGTCCGGGGCATTCCCGCTCGCGTTTTCTTGGGACGAGCACCGGAAGTCCTCGAGCTCAGCCCGTTTCCTTCGCTGCGAGTGCATTTCCAGTGGTTTCTGACACCGGACGAGCGTTCGCCACTCGTTGGAAGCTTCGGCCATCTTTTGGACCGTTTTGGGTCGCACCACAGTTCTCCCTCCAACGAGCTCGCTTCCCGACCTATACCTCCGGAAAACGTGTCAGGGAGCATGCCAGGAGTGTGGGTTGAAGTCCTCGGAGCACGAGACCCGAAGATCGAAAGACTTATGACCATTACGGAGCAAAGGGAAGAAACCGTCGGGGGACCGCTTTTTACACAGGACGAGAAAACTGAGTCCGGGGCATTCCCGCTCGCGTTTTCTTGGGACGAGCACCGGAAGTCCTCGAGCTCAGCCCGTTTCCTTCGCTGCAAGTGCATTTCCAGTGGTTTCTGACACCGGACGAGCGTTCGCCACTCGTTGGAAGCTTCGGCCATCTTTTGGACCGTTTTGGGTCGCACCACAGTTCTCCCTCCAACGAGCTCGCTTCCCGACCTATACCTCCGGAAAACGTGTCAAGGAGCATGCCAGGAGTATGGGTCGAAGTCCTCGGAGCACGAGACCCGAAGATCGAAAGACTTATGACCATTACGGAGCAAAGGGAAGAAACCGTCGGGGGACCGCTTTTTACCCCAGGACGAGAAAACTGAGTCCGGGGCATTCTCGCTCGCGTTTTCTTGGGACGAGCACCGAAAGTCCTCGAGTTCAGCCCGTTTCCTTCGCTGCGAGTGCATTTCCAGTGGTTTCTGACACCGGACGAGCGTTCGCCACTCGTTGGAAGCTTCGGCCATCTTTTGGACCGTTTTGGGTCGCACCACAGTTCTCCCTCCAACGAGCTCGCTTCCCGACCTATACCTCCGGAAAACGTGTCAGGGAGCATGCCAGGAGTGTGGGTTGAAGTCCTCGGAGCACGAGACCCGAAGATCGAAAGACTTATGACCAATACGGAGCAAAGGGAAGAAACCGTCGGGGGACCGCTTTTTACCCCAGGACGAGAAAACTGAGTCCGGGGCATTCCCGCTCGCGTTTTCTTGGGACGAGCAGCGGAAGTCCTCGAGCTCAGCCCGTTTCCTTCGCTGCAAGTGCATTTCCAGTGGTTTCTGACACCGGACGAGCGTTCGCCACTCGTTGGAAGCTTCGGCCATCTTTTGGACCGTTTTGGGTCGCACCACAGTTCTCCCTCCAACGAGCTCGCTTCCCGACCTATACCTCCGGAAAACGTGTCAGGGAGCATGCCAGGAGTGTGGGTTGAAGTCCTCGGAGCACGAGACCCGAAGATCGAAAGACTTATGACCAATACGGAGCAAAGGGAAGAAACCGTCGGGGGACCGCTTTTTACCCCAGGACGAGAAAACTGAGTCCGGGGCATTCCCGCTCGCGTTTTCTTGGGACGAGCACCGGAAGTCCTCGAGCTCAGCCCGTTTCCTTCGCTGCAAGTGCATTTCCAGTGGTTTCTGACACCGAACGAGCGTTCGCCACTCGTTGGAAGCTTCGGCCATCTTTTGGACCGTTTTGGGTCGCACCACAGTTCTCCCTCCAACGAGCTCGCTTCCCGACCTATACCTCCGGAAAACGTGTCAGGGAGCATGCCAGGAGTGTGGGTTGAAGTCCTCGGAGCACGAGACCCGAAGATCGAAAGACTTATGACCAATACGGAGCAAAGGGAAGAAACCGTCGGGGACCCGCTTTTTACCCCAGGACGAGAAAACTGAGTCCGGGGCATTCCCGCTCGCGTTTTCTTGGGACGAGCACCGGAAGTCCTCGAGCTCAGCCCGTTTCCTTCGCTGCAAGTGCATTTCCAGTGGTTTCTGACACCGGACGAGCGTTCGCCACTCGTTGGAAGCTTCGGCCATCTTTTGGACCGTTTTGGGTTGCACCACAGTTCTCCCTCCAACGAGCTCGCTTCCCGACCTATACCTCCGGAAAACGTGTCAGGGAGCATGCCAGGAGTGTGGGTTGAAGTCCTCGGAGCACGAGACCCGAAGATCGGAAGAATTATGACCAATACGGAGCAAAGGGAAGAAACCGTCGGGGGACCGCTTTTTACCCCAGGACGAGAAAACTGAGTCCGGGGCATTCCCGCTCGCGTTTTCTTGGGACGAGCACCGGAAGTCCTCGAGCTCAGCCCGTTTCTTTCGCTGCAAGTGCATTTCCAGTGGTTTCTGACACCGGACGAGCGTTCGCCACTCGTTGGAAGCTTCGGCCATCTTTTGGACCGTTTTGGGTCGCACCACAGTTCTCCCTCCAACGAGCTCGCTTCCCGACCTATACCTCCGGAAAACGTGTCAGGGAGCATGCCAGGAGTGTGGGTTGAAGTCCTCGGAGCACGAGACCCGAAGATCGGAAGACTTATGACCAATACGGAGCAAAGGGAAGAAACCGTCGGGGCACCGCTTTTTACCCCAGGACGAGAAAACTGAGTCCGGGGCATTCCCGCTCGCGTTTTCTTGGGACGAGCACCGGAAGTCCTCGAGCTCAGCCCGTTTCCTTCGCTGCAAGTGCATTTCCAGTGGTTTCTGACACCGGACGAGCGTTCGCCACTCGTTGGAAGCTTCGGCCATCTTTTGGACCGTTTTGGGTCGCACCACAGTTCTCCCTCCAACGAGCTCGCTTCCCGACCTATACCTCCGGAAAACGTGTCAGGGAGCATGCCAGGAGTGTGGGTTGAAGTCCTCGGAGCACGAGACCCGAAGATCGGAAGACTTATGACCAATACGGAGCAAAGGGAAGAAACCGTCGGGGCACCGCTTTTTACCTCAGGACGAGAAAACTGAGTCCGGGGCATTCCCGCTCGCGTTTTCTTGGGACGAGCACCGGAAGTCCTCGAGCTCAGCCCGTTTCCTTCGCTGCAAGTGCATTTCCAGTGGTTTCTGACACCGGACGAGCGTTCGCCACTCGTTGGAAGCTTCGGCCATCTTTTGGACCGTTTTGGGTCGCACCACAGTTCTCCCTCCAACGAGCTCGCTTCCCGACCTATACCTCCGGAAAACGTGTCAGGGAGCATGCCAGGACTGTAGGTTGAAGTCCTCGGAGCACGAGACCCGAAGATCGGAAGACTTATGACCAATACGGAGCAAAGGGAAGAAACCGTCGGGGGACCGCTTTTTACCCCAGGACGAGAAAACTGAGTCCGGGGCATTCCCGCTCGCGTTTTCTTGGGACGAGCACCGGAAGTCCTCGAGCTCAGCCCGTTTCTTTCGCTGCAAGTGCATTTCCAGTGGTTTCTGACACCGGACGAGCGTTCGCCACTCGTTGGAAGCTTCGGCCATCTTTTGGACCGTTTTGGGTCGCACCACAGTTCTCCCTCCAACGAGCTCGCTTCCCGACCTATACCTCCGGAAAACGTGTCAGGGAGCATGCCAGGAGTGTGGGTTGAAGTCCTCGGAGCACGAGACCCGAAGATCGAAAGACTTATGACCAATACGGAGCAAAGGGAAGAAACCGTCGGGGGACCGCTTTTTACCCCAGGACGAGAAAACTGAGTCCGGGGCATTCCCGCTCGCGTTTTCTTGGGACGAGCACCGGAAGTCCTCGAGCTCAGCCCGTTTCCTTCGCTGCAAGTGCATTTCCAGTGGTTTCTGACACCGGACGAGCGTTCGCCACTCGTTGGAAGCTTCGGCCATCTTTTGGACCGTTTTGGGTCGCACCACAGTTCTCCCTCCAACGAGCTCGCTTCCCGACCTATACCTCCGGAAAACGTGTCAGGGAGCATGCCAGGAGTGTGGGTTGAAGTCCTCGGAGCACGAGACCCGAAGATCGAAAGACTTATGACCAATACGGAGCAAAGGGAAGAAACCGTCGGGGGACCGCTTTTTACCCCAGGACGAGAAAACTGAGTCCGGGGCATTCCCGCTCGCGTTTTCTTGGGACGAGCACCGGAAGTCCTCGAGCTCAGCCCGTTTCCTTCGCTGCAAGTGCATTTCCAGTGGTTTCTGACACCGGACGAGCGTTCGCCACTCGTTGGAAGCTTCGGCCATCTTTTGGACCCTTTTGGGTCGCACCACAGTTCTCCCTCCAACGAGCTCGCTTCCCGACCTGTACCTCCGGAAAATGTGTCAGGGAGCATACCAGGAGTGTGGGTTGAAGTACTCGGAGCACGAGACCCGAAGATCGAAAGACTTATGACCAATACGGAGCAAAGGGAAGAAACCGTCGGGGGACCGCTTTTTACCCCAGGACGAGAAAACTGAGTCCGGGGCATTCCCGCTCGCGTTTTCTTGGGACGAGCACCGGAAGTCCTCGAGCTCAGCCCGTTTCCTTCGCTGCAAGTGCATTTCCAGTGGTTTCTGACACCGGACGAGCGTTCGCCACTCGTTGGAAGCTTCGGCCATCTTTTGGACCGTTTTGGGTCACACCACAGTTCTCCCTCCAACGAGCTCGCTTCCCGACCTATACCTCCGGAAAACGTGTCCGGGAGCATGCCAGGAGTGTGGGTTGAAGTACTCGGAGCACGAGACCCGAAGATCGAAAGACTTATGACCAATACGGAGCAAAGGGAAGAAACCGTCGGGGGACCGCTTTTTACCCCAGGACGAGAAAACTGAGTCCGGGGCATTCCCGCTCGCGTTTTCTTGGGACGAGCACCGGAAGTCCTCGAGCTCAGCCCGTTTCCTTCGCTGCAAGTGCATTTCCAGTGGTTTCTGGCACCGGACAAGCGTTCGCCACTCGTTGAAAGCTTCGGCCATCTTTTGGACCGTTTTGGGTCGCACCACAGTTCTCCCTCCAACGAGCTCGCTTCCCGACCTATACCTCCGGAAAACGTGTCAGGGAGCATGCCAGGAGTGTGGGTTGAAGTCCTCGGAGCACGAGACCCGAAGATCGAAAGACTTATGACCAATACGGAGCAAAGGGAAGAAACCGTCGGGGGACCGCTTTTTACCCCAGGACGAGAAAACTGAGTCCGGGGCATTCCCGCTCGCGTTTTCTTGGGACGAGCACCGGAAGTCCTCGAGCTCAGCCCGTTTCCTTCGCTGCAAGTGCATTTCCAGTGGTTTCTGACACCGGACGAGCGTTCGCCACTCGTTGGAAGCTTCGGCCATCTTTTGGACCGTTTTGGGTCGCACCACAGTTCTCCCTCCAACGAGCTCGCTTCTCGACCTATACCTCCGGAAAACGTGTCAGGGAGCATGCCAGGAGTGTGGGTTGAAGTCCTCGGAGCACGAGACCCGAAGATCGAAAGACTTATGACCAATACGGAGCAAAGGGAAGAAACCGTCGGGGGACCGCTTTTTACCCCAGGACGAGAAAACTGAGTCCGGGGCATTCCCGCTCGCGTTTTCTTGGGACGAGCACCGGAAGTCCTCGAGCTCAGCCCGTTTCCTTCGCTGCAAGTGCATTTCCAGTGGTTTCTGACACCGGACGAGCGTTCGCCACTCGTTGGAAGCTTCGGCCATCTTTTGGACCGTTTTGGGTCGCACCACAGTTCTCCCTCCAACGAGCTCGCTTCCCGACCTATACCTCCGGAAAACGTGTCAGGGAGCATGCCAGGAGTGTGGATTGATGTCCTCGGAGCACGAGACCCGAAGATCGAAAGACTTATGACCAATACGGAGCAAAGGGAAGAAACCGTCGGGGGACCGCTTTTTACCCCAGGACGAGAAAACTGAGTCCGGGGCATTCCCGCTCGCGTTTTCTTGGGACGAGCACCGGAAGTCCTCGACCTCAGCCCGTTTCCTTCGCTGCAAGTGCATTTCCAGTGGTTTCTGACACCGGACGAGCGTTCGCCACTCGTTGGAAGCTTCGGCCATCTTTTGGACCGTTTTGGGTCGCACCACAGTTCTCCCTCCAACGAGCTCGCTTCCCGACCTATACCTCCGGAAAACGTGTCAGGGAGCATGCCAGGAGTGTGGGTTGAAGTCCTCGGAGCACGAGACCCGAAGATCGAAAGACTTATAACCAATACGGAGCAAAGGGAAGAAACCGTCGGGGGACCGCCTTTTACCCCAGGACGAGAAAACTGAGTCCGGGGCATTCCCGCTCGCGTTTTCTTGGGACGAGCACCGGAAGTCCTCGAGCTCAGCCCGTTTCCTTCGCTGCAAGTGCATTTCCAGTGGTTTCTGATACCGGACGAGCGTTCGCCACTCGTTGGAAGCTTCGGCCATCTTTTGGACCGTTTTGGGTCGCACCACAGTTCTCCCTCCAACGAGCTCGCTTCCCGACCTATACCTCCGGAAAACGTGTCAGGGAGCATGCCAGGAGTGTGGGTTGAAGTCCTCGGAGCACGAGACCCGAAGATCGAAAGACTTATGACCAATACGGAGCAAAGGGAAGAAACCGTCGGGGGACCGCTTTTTACCCCAGGACGAGAAAACTGAGTCGGGGGCATTCCCGCTCGCGTTTTCTTGGGACGAGCACCGGAAGTCCTCGAGCTCAGCCCGTTTCCTTCGCTGCAAGTGCATTTCCAGTGGTTTCTGACACCGGACGAGCGTTCGCCACTCGTTGGAAGCTTCGGCCATCTTTTGGACCGTTTTGGGTCGCACCACAGTTCTCCCTCAAACGAGCTCGCTTCCCGACCTATACCTCCGGAAAACGTGTCAGGAAGCATGCCAGGAGTGTGGGTTGAAGTCCTCGGAGCACGAGACCCGAAGATCGAAAGACTTATGACCAATACGGAGCAAAGGGAAGAAACCGTCGGGGGACCGCTTTTTACCCCAGGACGAGAAAACTGAGTCCGGGGCATTCCCGCTCGCGTTTTCTTGGGACGAGCACCGGAAGTCCTCGAGCTCAGCCCGTTTCCTTCGCTGCAAGTGCATTTCCAGTGGTTTCTGACACCGGACGAGCGTTCGCCACTCGTTGGAAGCTTCGGCCATCTTTTGGACCGTTTTGGGTCGCACCACAGTTCTCCCTCCAACGAGCTCGCTTCCCGACCTATACCTCCGGAAAACGTGTCAGGGAGCATGCCAGGAGTGTGGGTTGATGTCCTCGGAGCACGAGACCCGAAGATCGAAAGACTTATGACCAATACGGAGCAAAGGGAAGAAACCGTCGGGGGACCGCTTTTTACCCCAGGACGAGAAAACTGAGTCCGGGGCATTCCCGCTCGCGTTTTCTTGGGACGAGCACCGGAATTCCTCGACCTCAGCCCGTTTCCTTCGCTGCAAGTGCATTTCCAGTGGTTTCTGACACCGGACGAGCGTTCGCCACTCGTTGGAAGCTTCGGCCATCTTTTGGATCGTTTTGGGTCGCACCACAGTTCTCCCTCCAACGAGCTCGCTTCCCGACCTATACCTCCGGAAAACGTGTCAGGGAGCATGCCAGGAGTGTGGGTTGAAGTCCTCGGAGAACGAGACCCGAAGATCGAAAGACTTATAACCAATACGGAGCAAAGGGAAGAAACCGTCGGGGGACCGCCTTTTACCCCAGGACGAGAAAACTGAGTCCGGGGCATTCCCGCTCGCGTTTTCTTGGGACGAGCACCGGAAGTCCTCGAGCTCAGCCCGTTTCCTTCGCTGCAAGTGCATTTCCAGTGGTTTCTGACACCGGACGAGCGTTCGCCACTCGTTGGAAGCTTCGGCCATCTTTTGGACCGTTTTGGGTCGCACCACAGTTCTCCCTCCAACGAGCTCGCTTCCCGACCTATACCTCCGGAAAACGTGTCAGGGAGCATGCCAGGAGTGTGGGTTGAAGTCCTCGGAGCACGAGACCCGAAGATCAAAAGACTTATGACCAATACGGAGCAAAGGGAAGAAACCGTCGGGGGACCGCTTTTTACCCCAGGACGAGAAAACTGAGTCCGGGGCATTCCCGCTCGCGTTTTTTTTGCGACGAGCACCGGAAGTCCTCGAGCTCAGCCCGTTTCCTTCGCTGCAAGTGCATTTCCAGTGGTTTCTGACACCGGACGAGCGTTCGCCACTCGTTGGAAGCTTCGGCCATCTTTTGGACCGTTTTGGGTCGCACCACAGTTCTCCCTCCAACGAGCTCGCTTCCCGACCTATACCTCCGGAAAACGTGTCAGGGAGCACGCCAGGAGTGTGGGTTGAAGTCCTCGGAGCACGAGACCCGAAGATCGAAAGACTTATGACCAATACGGAGCAAAGGGAAGAAACCGTCGGGGGACCGCTTTTTACCCCAGGACGAGAAAACTGAGTTCGGGGCATTCCCGCTCGCGTTTTCTTGGGACGAGCACCAGAAGTCCTCGAGCTCAGCCCGTTTCCTTCGCTGCAAGTGCATTTCCAGTGGTTTCTGACACCGGACGAGCGTTCGCCACTCGTTGGAAGCTTCGGCCATCTTTTGGACCGTTTTGGGTCGCACCACAGTTCTCCCTCCAACGAGCTCGCTTCCCGACCTATACCTCCGGAAAACGTGTCAGGGAGCATGCCAGGAGTGTGGGTTGAAGTCCTCGGAGCACGAGACCCGAAGATCGAAAGACTTATGACCAATACGGAGCAAAGGGAAGAAACCGTCGGGGGACCGCTTTTTACCCCAGGACGAGAAAACTGAGTCCGGGGCATTCCCGCTCGCGTTTTCTTGGGACGAGCACCGGAAGTCCTCGAGCTCAGCCCGTTTCCTTCGCTGCAAGTGCATTTCCAGTGGTTTCTGACACCGGACGAGCGTTCGCCACTCGTTGGAAGCTTCGGCCATCTTTTGGACCGTTTTGGGTCGCACCACAGTTCTCCCTCCAACGAGCTCGCTTCCCGACCTATACCTCCGGAAAACGTGTCAGGGAGCATGCCAGGAGTGTGGGTTGAAGTCCTCGGAGCACGAGACCCGAAGATCGAAAGACTTATGACCAATACGGAGCAAAGGGAAGAAACCGTCGGGGGACCGCTTTTTACCCCAGGACGAGAAAACTGAGTCCGGGGCATTCCCGCTCGCGTTTTCTTGGGAAGAGCACCGGAAGTCCTCGAGCTCAGCCCGTTTCCTTCGCTGCAAGTGCATTTCCAGTGGTTTCTGACACCGGACGAGCGTTCGCCACTCGTTGGAAGCTTCGGCCATCTTTTGGACCGTTTTGGGTCGCACCACAGTTCTCCCTCCAACGAGCTCGCTTCCCGACCTATACCTCCGGAAAACGTGTCAGGGAGCATGCCAGGAGTGTGGGTTGAAGTCCTCGGAGCACGAGACCCGAAGATCGAAAGACTTATGACCAATACGGAGCAAAGGGAAGAAACCGTCGGGGGACCGCTTTTTACCTCAGGACGAGAAAACTGAGTCCGGGGCATTCCCGCTCGCGTTTTCTTGGGACGAGCACCGGAAGTCCTCGAGCTCAGCCCGTTTCCTTCGCTGCAAGTGCATTTCCAGTGGTTTCTGACACCGGACGAGCGTTCGCCACTCGTTGGAAGCTTCGGCCATCTTTTGGACCGTTTTGGGTCGCACCACAGTTCTCCCTCCAACGAGCTCGCTTCCCGACCTATACCTCCGGAAAACGTGTCAGGGAGCATGCCAGGAGTGTGGGTTGAAGTCCTCGGAGCACGAGACCCGAAGATCGAAAGATTATGACCAATACGGAGCAAAGGGAAGAAACCGTCGGGGGACCGCTTTTTACCCCAGGACGAGAAAACTGAGTCCGGGGCATTCCCGCTCGCGTTTTCTTGGGAAGAGCACCGGAAGTCCTCGAGCTCAGCCCGTTTCCTTCGCTGCAAGTGCATTTCCAGTGGTTTCTGACACCGGACGAGCGTTCGCCACTCGTTGGAAGCTTCGGCCATCTTTTGGACCGTTTTGGGTCGCACCACAGTTCTCCCTCCAACGAGCTCGCTTCCCGACCTATACCTCCGGAAAACGTGTCAGGGAGCATGCCAGGAGTGTGGGTTGAAGTCCTCGGAGCACGAGACCCGAAGATCGAAAGACTTATGACCAATACGGAGCAAAGGGAAGAAACCGTCGGGGGACCGCTTTTTACCCCAGGACGAGAAAACTGAGTCCGGGGCATTCCCGCTCGCGTTTTCTTGGGACGAGCACCGGAAGTCCTCGAGCTCAGCCCGTTTCCTTCGCTGCAAGTGCATTTCCAGTGGTTTCTGACACCGGACGAGCGTTCGCCACTCGTTGGAAGCTTCGGCCATCTTTTGGACCGTTTTGGGTCGCACCACAGTTCTCCCTCCAACGAGCTCGCTTCCCGACCTATACCTCCGGAAAACGTGTCAGGGAGCATGCCAGGAGTGTGGGTTGAAGTCCTCGGAGCACGAGACCCGAAGATCGAAAGACTTATGACCAATACGGAGCAAAGGGAAGAAACCGTCGGGGGACCGCTTTTTACCCCAGGACGAGAAAACTGAGTCCGGGGCATTCCCGCTCGCGTTTTCTTGGGAAGAGCACCGGAAGTCCTCGAGCTCAGCCCGTTTCCTTCGCTGCAAGTGCATTTCCAGTGGTTTCTGACACCGGACGAGCGTTCGCCACTCGTTGGAAGCTTCGGCCATCTTTTGGACCGTTTTGGGTCGCACCGCAGTTCTCCCTCCAACGAGCTCGCTTCCCGACCTATACCTCCGGAAAACGTCTCAGGGAGCATGCCAGGAGTGTGGGTTGAAGTCCTCGGAGCACGAGACCCGAAGATCGAAAGACTTATGACCAATACGGAGCAAAGGGAAGAAACCGTCGGGGGACCGCTTTTTACCCCAGGACGAGAAAACTGAGTCCGGGGCATTCCCGCTCGCGTTTTCTTGGGAAGAGCACCGGAAGTCCTCGAGCTCAGCCCGTTTCCTTCGCTGCAAGTGCATTTCAAGTGGTTTCTGACACCGGACGAGCGTTCGCCACTCGTTGGAAGCTTCGGCCATCTTTTGGACCGTTTTGGGTCGCACCACAGTTCTCCCTCCAACGAGCTCGCTTCCCGACCTATACCTCCGGAAAACGTGTCAGGGAGCATGCCAGGAGTGTGGGTTGAAGTCCTCGGAGCACGAGACCCGAAGATCGAAAGACTTATGACCAATACGGAGCAAAGGGAAGAAACCGTCGGAGGACCGCTTTTTACCCCAGGACGAGAAAACTGAGTCCGGGGCATTCCCGCTCGCGTTTTCTTGGGAAGAGCACCGGAAGTCCTCGAGCTTAGCCCGTTTCCTTCGCTGCAAGTGCATTTCAAGTGGTTTCTGACACCGGACGAGCGTTCGCCACTCGTTGGAAGCTTCGGCCATCTTTTGGACCGTTTTGGGTCGCACCACAGTTCTCCCTCCAACGAGCTCGCTTCCCGACCTATACCTCCGGAAAACGTGTCAGGAAGCATGCCAGGAGTGTGGGTTGAAGTCCTCGGAGCACGAGACCCGAAGATCGAAAGACTTATGACCAATACGGAGCAAAGGGAAGAAACCGTCGGGGGACCGCTTTTTACCCCAGGACGAGAAAACTGAGTCCGGGGCATTCCCGCTCGCGTTTTCTTGGGACGAGCACCGGAAGTCCTCGAGCTCAGCCCGTTTCCTTCGCTGCAAGTGCATTTCCAGTGGTTTCTGACACCGGACGAGCGTTCGCCACTCGTTGGAAGCTTCGGCCATCTTTTGGACCGTTTTGGGTCGCACCACAGTTCTCCCTCCAACGAGCTCGCTTCCCGACCTATACCTCCGGAAAACGTGTCAGGGAGCATGGCAGGAGTGTGGGTTGAAGTCCTCGGAGCACGAGACCCGAAGATCGAAAGACTTATGACCAATACGGAGCAAAGGGAAGAAACCGTCGGAGGACCGCTTTTTACCCCAGGACGAGAAAACTGAGTCCGGGGCATTCCCGCTCGCGTTTTCTTGGGACGAGCACCGGAAGTCCTCGAGCTCAGCCCGTTTCCTTCGCTGCAAGTGCATTTCCAGTGGTTTCTGACACCGGACGAGCGTTCGCCACTCGTTGGAAGCTTCGGCCATCTTTTGGACCGTTTTGGGTCGCACCACAGTTCTCCCTCCAACGAGCTCGCTTCCCGACCTATACCTCCGGAACACGTGTCAGGGAGCATGCCAGGAGTGTGGGTTGAAGTCCTCGGAGCACGAGACCCGAAGATCGAAAGACTTATGACCAATACGGAGCAAAGGGAAGAAACCGTCGGGGGACCGCTTTTTACCCCAGGACGAGAAAACTGAGTCCGGGGCAATCCCGCTCGCGTTTTCTTGGGACGAGCACCGGAAGTCCTCGAGCTCAGCCCGTTTCCTTCGCTGCAAGTGCATTTCCAGTGGTTTCTGACACCGGGCGAGCGTTCGCCACTCGTTGGAAGCTTCGGCCATCTTTTGGACCGTTTTGGGTCGCACCACAGTTCTCCCTCCAACGAGCTCGCTTCCCGACCTATACCTCCGGAAAACGTGTCAGGGAGCATGCCAGGAGTGTGGGTTGAAGTCCTCGGAGCACGAGACCCGAAGATCGAAAGACTTATGACCAATACGGAGCAAAGGGAAGAAACCGTCGGGGGACCGCTTTTTACCCCAGGACGAGAAAACTGAGTCCGGGGCATTCCCGCTCGCGTTTTCTTGGGACGAGCACCGGAAGTCCTCGAGCTCAGCCCGTTTCCTTCGCTGCAGGTACATTTCCAGTGGTTTCTGACACCGGACGAGCGTTCGCCACTCGTTGGAAGCTTCGGCCATCTTTTGGACCGTTTTGGGTCGCACCACAGTTCTCCCTCCAACGAGCTCGCTTCCCGACCTATACCTCCGGAACACGTGTCAGGGAGCATGCCAAGAGTGTGGGTTGAAGTCCTCGGAGCACGAGACCCGAAGATCGAAAGACTTATGACCAATACGGAGCAAAGGGAAGAAACCGTCGGGGGACCGCTTTTTACCCCAGGACGAGAAAACTGAGTCCGGGGCATTCCCGCTCGCGTTTTCTTGGGACGAGCACCGGAAGTCCTCGAGCTCAGCCCGTTTCCTTCGCTGCAAGTGCATTTCCAGTGGTTTCTGACACCGGACGAGCGTTCGCCACTCGTTGGAAGCTTCGGCCATCTTTTGGACCGTTTTGGGTCGCACCACAGTTCTCCCTCCAACGAGCTCGCTTCCCGACCTATACCTCCGGAAAACGTGTCAGGGAGCATGCCAGGAGTGTGGGTTGAAGTCCTCGGAGCACGAGACCCGAAGATCGAAAGACTTATGACCAATACGGAGCAAAGGGAAGAAACCGTCGGGGGACCGCTTTTTACCCCAGGACGAGAAAACTGAGTCCGGGGCATTCCCGCTCGCGTTTTCTTGGGACGAGCACCGGAAGTCCTCGAGCTCAGCCCGTTTCCTTCGCTGCAAGTGCATTTCCAGTGGTTTCTGACACCGGACGAGCGTTCGCCACTCGTTGGAAGCTTCGGCCATCTTTTGGACCGTTTTGGGTCGCACCACAGTTCTCCCTCCAACGAGCTCGCTTCCCGACCTATACCTCCGGAAAACGTGTCAGGGAGCATGCCAGGAGTGTGGGTTGAAGTCCTCGGAGCACGAGACCCGAAGATCGAAAGACTTATGACCAATACGGAGCAAAGGGAAGAAACCGTCGGGGGACCGCTTTTTACCCCAGGACGAGAAAACTGAGTCCGGGGCATTCCCGCTCGCGTTTTCTTGGGACGAGCACCGGAAGTCCTCGAGCTCAGCCCGTTTCCTTCGCTGCAAGTGCATTTCTAGTGGTTTCTGACACCGGACGAGCGTTCGCCACTCGTTGGAAGCTTCGGCCATCTTTTGGACCGTTTTGGGTCGCACCACAGTTCTCCCTCCAACGAGCTCGCTTCCCGACCTATACCTCCGGAAAACGTGTCAGGGAGCATGCCAGGAGTGTGGGTTGAAGTCCTCGGAGCACGAGACCCGAAGATCGAAAGACTTATGACCAATACGGAGCAAAGGGAAGAAACCGTCGGGGGACCGCTTTTTACCCCAGGACGAGAAAACTGAGTCCGGGGCATTCCCGCTCGCGTTTTCTTGAGACGAGCACCGGAAGTCCTCGAGCTCAGCCCGTTTCTATCGCTGCAAGTGCATTTCCAGTGGTTTCTGACACCGGACGAGCGTTCGCCACTCGTTGGAATCTTCGGCCATCTTTTGGACCGTTTTGGGTCGCACCACAGTTCTCCCTCCAACGAGCTCGCTTCCCGACCTCTACCTCCGGAAAACGTGTCAGGGAGCATGCCAGGAGTGTGGGTTGAAGTCCTCGGAGCACGAGACTCGAAGATCGAAAGACTTATGACCAATACGGAGCAAAGGGAAGAAACCGTCGGGGGACCGCTTTTTACCCCAGGACGAGAAAACTGAGTCCGGGGCATTCCCGCTCGCGTTTTCTTGGGACGAGCACCGGAAGACCTCGAGCTCAGCCCGTTTCCTTCACTGCAAGTGCATTTCCAGTGGTTTCTGACACCGGACGAGCGTTCGCCACTCGTTGGAAGCTTCGGCCATCTTTTGGACCGTTTTGGGTCGCACCACAGTTCTCCCTCCAACGAGCTCGCTTCCCGACCTATACCTCCGGAACACGTGTCAGGGAGCATGCCAGGAGTGTGGGTTGAAGTCCTCGGAGCACGAGACCCGAAGATCGAAAGACTTATGACCAATACGGAGCAAAGGGAAGAAACCGTCGGAGGACCGCTTTTTACCCCAGGACGAGAAAACTGAGTCCGGGGCATTCCCGCTCGCGTTTTCTTGGGACGAGCACCGGAAGTCCTCGAGCTCAGCCCGTTTCCTTCGCTGCAAGTGCATTTCCAGTGGTTTCTGACACCGGACGAGCGTTCGCAACTCGTTGGATGCTTCGGCCATCTTTTGGACCGTTTTGGGTCGCACCACAGTTCTCCCTCCAACGAGCTAGCTTCCCGACCTATACCTCCGGAAAACGTGTCAGGGAGCATGCCAGGAGTGTGGGTTGAAGTCCTCGGAGCACGAGACCCGAAGATCGAAAGACTTATGACCAATACAGAGCAAAGGGAAGAAACCGTCGGGGGACCGCTTTTTACCCCAGGACGAGAAAACTGAGTCCGGGGCATTCCCGCTCGCGTTTTCTTGGGACGAGCACCGGAAGTCCTCGAGCTCAGCCCGTTTCCTTCGCTGCAAGTGCATTTCCAGTGGTTTCTGACACCGGACGAGCGTTCGCCACTCGTTGGAAGCTTCGGCCATCTTTTGGACCGTTTTGGGTCGCACCACAGTTCTCCCTCCAACGAGCTCGCTTCCCGACCTATACCTCCGGAAAACGTGTCAGGGAGCATGCCAGGAGTGTGGGTTGAAGTCCTCGGAGCACGAGACCCGAAGATCGAAAGACTTATGACCAATACGGAGCAAAGGGAAGAAACCGTCGGGGGACCGCTTTTTACCCCAGGACGAGAAAACTGAGTCCGGGGCATTCCCGCTCGCGTTTTCTTGGGACGAGCACCGGAAGTCCTCGAGCTCAGCCCGTTTCCTTCGCTGCAAGTGCATTTCCAGTGGTTTCTGACACCGGACGAGCGTTCGCCACTCGTTGGAAGCTTCGGCCATCTTTTGAACCGTTTTGGGTCGCACCACAGTTCTCCCTCCAACGAGCTCGCTTCCCGACCTATACCTCCGGAAAACGTGTCAGGGAGCATGCCAGGAGTGTGGGTTGAAGTCCTCGGAGACGAGACCCGAAGATCGAAAGACTTATGACCAATACGAAGCAAAGGGAAGAAACCGTCGGGGGACCGCTTTTTACCCCAGGACGAGAAAACTGAGTCCGGGGCATTACCGCTCGCGTTTTCTTGGGACGAGCACCGAAAGTCCTCGAGCTCAGCCCGTTTCCTTCGCTGCAAGTGCATTTCCAGTGGTTTCTGACACCGGACGAGCGTTCGCCACTCGTTGGAAGCTTCGGCCATCTTTTGGACCGTTTTGGGTCGCACCACAGTTCTCCCTCCAACGAGCTCGCTTCCCGACCTATACCTCCGGAAAACGTGTCAGGGAGCATGCCAGGAGTGTGGGTTGAAGTCCTTGGAGCACGAGACCCGAAGATCGAAAGACTTATGACCAATACGGAGCAAAGGGAAGAAACCGTCGGGGGACCGCTTTTTACCCCAGGACGAGAAAACTGAGTTCGGGGCATTCCCGCTCGCGTTTTCTTGGGACGAGCACCGGAAGTCCTCGAGCTCAGCCCGTTTCCTTCGCTGCAAGTGCATTTCCAGTGGTTTCGGACACCGGACGAGCGTTCGCCACTCGTTGGAAGCTTCGGCCATCTTTTGGACCCTTTTGGGTCGCACCACAGTTCTCCCTCCAACGAGCTCGCTTCCCGACCTATACCTCCGGAACACGTGTTAGGGAGCATGCCAGGAGTGTGGGTTGAAGTCCTCGGAGCACGAGACCCGAAGATCGAAAGACTTATGACCAATACGGAGCAAAGGGAAGAAACCGTCGGGGGACCGCTTTTTACCCCAGGACGAGAAAACTGAGTCCGGGGCATTCCCGCTCGCGTTTTCTTGGGACGAGCACCGGAAGTCCTCGAGCTCAGCCCATTTCCTTCGCTGCAAGTGCATTTCCAGTGGTTTCTGACACCGGACGAGCGTTCGCCACTCGTTGGAAGCTTCGGCCATCTTTTGGACCGTTTTGGGTCGCACCACAGTTCTCCCTCCAACGAGCTCGCTTCCCGACCTATACCTCCGGAAAACGTGTCAGGGAGCATGCCAGGAGTGTGGGTTGAAGTCCTCGGAGCACGAGACCCGAAGATCGAAAGACTTATGACCAATACGGAGCAAAGGGAAGAAACCGTCGGGGGACCGCTTTTTACCCCAGGACGAGAAAACTGAGTCCGGGGCATTCCCGCTCGCGTTTTCTTGGGACGAGCACCGGAAGTCCTCGAGCTCAGCCCGTTTCCTTCGCTGCAAGTGCATTTCCAGTGGTTTCTGACACCGGACGAGCGTTCGCCACTCGTTGGAAGCTTCGGCCATCTTTTGGACCGTTTTGGGTCGCACCACAGTTCTCCCTCCAACGAGCTCGCTTCCCGACCTATACCTCCGGAAAACGTGTCAGGGAGCATGCCAGGAGTGTGGGTTGAAGTCCTCGGAGCACGAGACCCGAAGATCGAAAGACTTATGACCAATACGGAGCAAAGGGAAGAAACCGTCGGGGGACCGCTTTTTACCCCAGGACGAGAAAACTGAGTCCGGGGCATTCCCGCTCGCGTTTTCTTGGGACGAGCACCGGAAGTCCTCGAGCTGAGCCCGTTTCCTTCGCTGCAAGTGCATTTCCAGTGGTTTCTGACACCGGACGAGCGTTCGCCACTCGTTGGAAGCTTCGGCCATCTTTTGAACCGTTTTGGGTCGCACCACAGTTCTCCCTCCAACGAGCTCGCTTCCCGACCTATACCTCCGGAAAACGTGTCAGGGAGCATGCCAGGAGTGTGGGTTGAAGTCCTCGGAGCACGAGACCCGAAGATCGAAAGACTTATGACCAATACGGAGCAAAGGGAAGAAACCGTCGGGGGACCGCTTTTTACCCCAGGACGAGAAAACTGAGTCCGGGGCATTCCCGCTCGCGTTTTCTTGGGACGAGCACCGGAAGTCCTCGAGCTCAGCCCGTTTCCTTCGCTGCAAGTGCATTTCCAGTGGTTTCTGACACCGGACGAGCGTTCGCCACTCGTTGGAAGCTTCGGCCATCTTTTGGACCGTTTTGGGTCGCACCACAGTTCTCCCTCCAACGAGCTCGCTTCCCGACCTATACCTCCGGAAAACGTGTCAGGGAGCATGCCAGGAGTGTGGGTTGAAGTCCTCGGAGCACGAGACCCGAAGATCGAAAGACTTATGACCAATACGGAGCAAAGGGAAGAAACCGTCGGGGGACCGCTTTTTACCCCAGGACGAGAAAACTGAGTCCGGGGCATTCCCGCTCGCGTTTTCTTGGGACGAGCACCGGAAGTCCTCGAGCTCAGCCCGTTTCCTTCGCTGCAAGTGCATTTCCAGTGGTTTCTGACACCGGACGAGCGTTCGCCACTCGTTGGAAGCTTCGGCCATCTTTTGGACCGTTTTGGGTCGCACCACAGTTCTCCCTCCAACGAGCTCGCTTCCCGACCTATACCTCCGGAAAACGTGTCAGGGAGCATGCCAGGAGTGTGGGTTGAAGTTCTCGGAGCACGAGACCCGAAGATCGAAAGACTTATGACCAATACGGAGCAAAGGGAAGAAACCGTCGGGGGACCGCTTTTTACCCCAGGACGAGAAAACTGAGTCCGGGGCATTCCCGCTCGCGTTTTCTTGGGACGAGCACCGGAAGTCCTCGAGCTCAGCCCGTTTCCTTCGCTGCAAGTGCATTTCCAGTGGTTTCTGACACTGGACGAGCGTTCGCCACTCGTTGGAAGCTTCGACCATCTTTTGGACCGTTTTGGGTCGCACCACAGTTCTCCCTCCAACGAGCTCGCTTCCCGACCTATACCTCCGGAAAACGTGTCAGGGAGCATGCCAGGAGTGTGGGTTGAAGTCCTCGGAGCACGAGACCCGAAGATCGAAAGACTTATGACCAATACGGAGCAAAGGAAAGAAACCGTCGGGGGACCGCTTTTTACCCCAGGACGAGAAAACTGAGTCCGGGGCATTCCCGCTCGCGTTTTCTTGGGACGAGCACCGGAAGTCCTCGAGCTCAGCCCGTTTCCTTCGCTGCAAGTGCATTTCCAGTGGTTTCTGACACCGGACGAGCGTTCGCCACTCGTTGGAAGCTTCGGCCATCTTTTGGACCGTTTTGGGTCGCACCACAGTTCTCCCTCCAACGAGCTCGCTTCCCGACCTATACCTCCGGAAAACGTGTCAGGGAGCATGCCAGGAGTGTGGGTTGAAGTCCTCGGAGCACGAGACCCGAAGATCGAAAGACTTATGACCAATACGGAGCAAAGGGAAGAAACCGTCGGGGGACCGCTTTTTACCCCAGGACGAGAAAACTGAGTCCGGGGCATTCCCGCTCGCGTTTTCTTGGGACGAGCACCGGAAGTCCTCGAGCTCAGCCCGTTTCCTTCGCTGCAAGTGCATTTCCAGTGGTTTCTGGCACCGGACGAGCGTTCGCCACTCGTTGGAAGCTTCGGCCATCTTTTGGACCGTTTTGGGTCGCACCACAGTTCTCCCTCCAACGAGCTCGCTTCCCGACCTGTACCTCCGGAAAACGTGTCCGGGAGCATGCCAGAAGTGTGGGTTGAAGTACTCGGAGCACGAGACCCGAAGATCGAAAGACTTATGACCAATACGGAGCAAAGGGAAGAAACCGTCGGGGGACCGCTTTTTACCCCAGGACGAGAAAACTGAGTCCGGGGCATTCTCGCTCGCGTTTTCTTGGGACGAGCACCGGAAGTCCTCGAGCTCAGCCCGTTTCCTTCGCTGCAAGTGCATTTCCAGTGGTTTCTGACACCGGACGAGCGTTCGCCACTCGTTGGAAGCTTCGGCCATCTTTTGGACCGTTTTGGGTCGCACCACAGTTCTCCCTCCAACGAGCTCGCTTCCCGACCTATACCTCCGGAAAACGTGTCAGGGAGCATGCCAGGAGTGTGGGTTGAAGTCCTCGGAGCACGAGACCCGAAGATCGAGAGACTTATGACCAATACGGAGCAAAGGGAAGAAACCGTCGGGGGACCGCTTTTTACCCCAGGACGAGAAAACTGAGTCCGGGGCATTCCCGCTCGCGTTTTCTTGGGACGAGCACCGGAAGTCCTCGAGCTCAGCCCTTTTCCTTCGCTGCAAGTGCATTTCCAGTGGTTTCTGACACCAGACGAGCGTTCGTCACTCGTTGGAAGCTTCGGCCATCTTTTGGACCGTTTTGGGTCGCACCACAGTTCTCCCTCCAACGAGCTCGCTTCCCGACCTATACCTCCGGAAAACGTGTCCGGGAGCATGCCAGGAGTGTGGGTTGAAGTACTCGGAGCACGAGACGCGAAGATCGAAAGACTTATGACCAATACGGAGCAAAGGGAAGAAACCGTCGGGGGACCGCTTTTTACCCCAGGACGAGAAAACTGAGTCCGGGGCATTCCCGCTCGCGTTTTCTTGGGACGAGCACCGGAAGTCCTCGAGCTCAGCCCGTTTCCTTCGCTGCAAGTGCATTTCCAGTGGTTTCTGACACCGGACGAGCGTTCGCCACTCGTTGGAAGCTTCGGCCATCTTTTGGACCGTTTTGGGTCGCACCACAGTTCTCCCTGCAACGAGCTCGCTTCCCGACCTCTACCTCCGGAAAACGTGTCAGGGAGCATGCCAGGAGTGTGGGTTGAAGTCCTCGGAGCACGAGACCCGAAGATCGAAAGACTTATGACCAATACGGAGCAAAGGGAAGAAACCGTCGGGGACCGCTTTTTACCCCAGGACGAGAAAACTGAGTCCGGGGCATTCCCGCTCGCGTTTTCTTGGGACGAGCACCGGAAGTCCTCGAGCTCAGCCCGTTTCCTTCGCTGCAAGTGCATTTCCAGTGGTTTCTGACACCGGACGAGCGTTCGCCACTCGTTGGAAGCTTCGGCCATCTTTTGGACCGTTTTGGGTCGCACCACAGTTCTCCCTGCAACGAGCTCGCTTCCCGACCTCTACCTCCGGAAAACGTGTCAGGGAGCATGCCAGGAGTGTGGGTTGAAGTCCTCGGAGCACGAGACCCGAAGATCGAAAGACTTATGACCAATACGGAGCAAAGGGAAGAAACCGTCGGGGACCGCTTTTTACCCCAGGACGAGAAAACTGAGTCCGGGGCATTCCCGCTCGCGTTTTCTTGGGACGAGCACCGGAAGTCCTCGAGCTCAGCCCGTTTCCTTCGCTGCAAGTGCATTTCCAGTGGTTTCTGACACCGGACGAGCGTTCGCCACTCGTTGGAAGCTTCGGCCATCTTTTGGACCGTTTTGGGTCGCACCACAGTTCTCCCTCCAACGAGCTCGCTTCCCGACCTATACCTCCGGAAAACGTGTCAGGGAGCATGCCAGGAGTGTGGGTTGAAGTCCTCGGAGCACGAGACCCGAAGATCGAAAGACTTATGACCAATACGGAGCAAAGGGAAGAAACCGTCGGGGGACCGCTTTTTACCCCAGGACGAGAAAACTGAGTCCGGGGCATTCCCGCTCGCGTTTTCTTGGGACGAGCACCGGAAGTCCTCGAGCTCAGCCCGTTTCCTTCGCTGCAAGTGCATTTCCAGTGGTTTCTGACACCGGACGAGCGTTCGCCACTCGTTGGAAGCTTCGGCCATCTTTTGGACCGTTTTGGGTCGCACCACAGTTCTCCCTCCAACGAGCTCGCTTCCCGACCTATACCTCCGGAAAACGTGTCAGGGAGCATGCCAGGAGTGTGGGTTGAAGTCCTCGGAGCACGAGACCCGAAGATCGAAAGACTTATGACCAATACGGAGCAAAGGGAAGAAACCGTCGGGGGACCGCTTTTTACCCCAGGACGAGAAAACTGAGTCCGGGGCATTCCCGCTCGCGTTTTCTTGGGACGAGCACCGGAAGTCCTCGAGCTCAGCCCGTTTCCTTCGCTGCAAGTGCATTTCCAGTGGTTTCTGACACCGGACGAGCGTTCGCCACTCGTTGGAAGCTTCGGCCATCTTTTGGACCGTTTTGGGTCGCACCACAGTTCTCCCTGCAACGAGCTCGCTTCCCGACCTCTACCTCCGGAAAACGTGTCAGGGAGCATGCCAGGAGTGTGGGTTGAAGTCCTCGGAGCACGAGACCCGAAGATCGAAAGACTTATGACCAATACGGAGCAAAGGGAAGAAACCGTCGGGGACCGCTTTTTACCCCAGGACGAGAAAACTGAGTCCGGGGCATTCCCGCTCGCGTTTTCTTGGGACGAGCACCGGAAGTCCTCGAGCTCAGCCCGTTTCCTTCGCTGCAAGTGCATTTCCAGTGGTTTCTGACACCGGACGAGCGTTCGCCACTCGTTGGAAGCTTCGGCCATCTTTTGGACCGTTTTGGGTCGCACCACAGTTCTCCCTCCAACGAGCTCGCTTCCCGACCTATACCTCCGGAAAACGTGTCAGGGAGCATGCCAGGAGTGTGGGTTGAAGTCCTCGGAGCACGAGACCCGAAGATCGAAAGACTTATGACCAATACGGAGCAAAGGGAAGAAACCGTCGGGGGACCGCTTTTTACCCCAGGACGAGAAAACTGAGTCCGGGGCATTCCCGCTCGCGTTTTCTTGGGACGAGCACCGGAAGTCCTCGAGCTCAGCCCGTTTCCTTCGCTGCAAGTGCATTTCCAGTGGTTTCTGACACCGGACGAGCGTTCGCCACTCGTTGGAAGCTTCGGCCATCTTTTGGACCGTTTTGGGTCGCACCACAGTTCTCCCTCCAACGAGCTCGCTTCCCGACCTATACCTCCGGAAAACGTGTCAGGGAGCATGCCAGGAGTGTGGGTTGAAGTCCTCGGAGCACGAGACCCGAAGATCGAAAGACTTATGACCAATACGGAGCAAAGGGAAGAAACCGTCGGGGGACCGCTTTTTACCCCAGGACGAGAAAACTGAGTCCGGGGCATTCCCGCTCGCGTTTTCTTGGGACGAGCACCGGAAGTCCTCGAGCTCAGCCCGTTTCCTTCGCTGCAAGTGCATTTCCAGTGGTTTCTGACACCGGACGAGCGTTCGCCACTCGTTGGAAGCTTCGGCCATCTTTTGGACCGTTTTGGGTCGCACCACAGTTCTCCCACCAACGAGCTCGCTTCCTGACCTATACCTCCGGAAAACGTGTCAGGGAGCATGCCAGGAGTGTGGGTTGAAGTCCTCGGAGCACGAGACCCGAAGATCGAAAGACTTATGACCAATACGGAGCAGAGGGAAGAAACCGTCGGGGGACCGCTTTTTACCCCAGGACGAGAAAACTGAGTCCGGGGCATTCCCGCTCGCGTTTTCTTGGGACGAGCACCGAATGTCCTCGAGCTCAGCCTGTTTCCTTCACTGCAAGTGCATTTCCAGTGGTTTCTGACATCGGACGAGCGTTCGCCACTCGTTGGAAGCTTCGGCCATCTTTTGGACCGTTTTGGGTCGCACCACAGTTCTCCCTCCAACGAGCTCGCTTCCCGACCTATACCTCCGGAAAACGTGTCAGGGAGCATGCCAGGAGTGTGGGTTGATGTCCTCGGAACACGAGACCCGAAGATCGAAAGACTTATGACCAATACGGAGCAAAGGGAAGAAACCGTCGGGGGACCGCTTGTTACCCCAGGACGAGAAAACTGAGTCCGGGGCATTCCCGCTCGCGTTTTCTTGGGATGAGCACCGGAAGTCCTCGAGCGCAGCCCGTTTCCTTCGCTGCAAGTGCATTTCCAGTGGTTTCTGACACTGGACGAGCGTTCGCCACTCGTTGGAAGCTTCGGCCATCTTTTGGACCGTTTTGGGTCGCACCACAGTTCTCCCTACAACGAGCTCGCTTCCCGACCTATACCTCCGGAAAACGTGTCAGGGAGCATGCCAGGAGTGTGGGTTGAAGTCCTCGGAGCACGAGACCCGAAGATCGAAAGACTTATGACCAATACGGAGCAAAGGGAAGAAACCGTCGGGGGACCGCTTTTTACCCCAGGACGAGAAAACTGAGTCCGGGGCATTCCCGCTCGCGTTTTCTTGGGACGAGCACCGGAAGTCCTCGAGCTCAGCCCGTTTCCTTCGCTGCAAGTGCATTTCCAGTGGTTTCTGACACCGGACGAGCGTTCGCCACTCGTTGGAAGCTTCGGCCATCTTTTGGACCGTTTTGGGTCGCACCACAGTTCTCCCTCCAACGAGCTCGCTTCCCGACCTATACCTCCGGAAAACGTGTCAGGGAGCATGCCAGGAGTGTGGGTTGAAGTCCTCGGAGCACGAGACCCGAAGATCGAAAGACTTATGACCAATACGGAGCAAAGGGAAGAAACCGTCGGGGGACCGCTTTTTACCCCAGGACGAGAAAACTGAGTCCGGGGCATTCCCGCTCGCGTTTTCTTGGGACGAGCACCGGAAGTCCTCGAGCTCAGCCCGTTTCCTTCGCTGCAAGTGCATTTCCAGTGGTTTCTGACACCGGACGAGCGTTCGCCACTCGTTGGAAGCTTCGGCCATCTTTTGGACCGTTTTGGGTCGCACCACAGTTCTCCCTCCAACGAGCTCGCTTCCTGACCTATACCTCCGGAAAACGTGTCAGGGAGCATGCCAGGAGTGTGGGTTGAAGTCCTCGGAGCACGAGACCCGAAGATCGAAAGACTTATGACCAATACGGAGCAGAGGGAAGAAACCGTCGGGGGACCGCTTTTTACCCCAGGACGAGAAAACTGAGTCCGGGGCATTCCCGCTCGCGTTTTCTTGGGACGGGCACCGAATGTCCTCGAGCTCAGCCGGTTTCCTTCACTGCAAGTGCATTTCCAGTGGTTTCTGACATCGGACGAGCGTTCGCCACTCGTTGGAAGCTTCGGCCATCTTTTGGACCGTTTTGGGTCGCACCACAGTTCTCCCTCCAACGAGCTCGCTTCCCGACCTATACCTCCGGAAAACGTGTCAGGGAGCATGCCAGGAGTGTGGGTTGATGTCCTCGGAACACGAGACCCGAAGATCGAAAGACTTATGACCAATACGGAGCAAAGGGAAGAAACCGTCGGGGGACCGCTTGTTACCCCAGGACGAGAAAACTGAGTCCGGGGCATTCCCGCTCGCGTTTTCTTGGGACGAGCACCGGAAGTCCTCGAGCTCAGCCCGTTTCCTTCGCTGCAAGTGCATTTCCAGTGGTTTCTGACACCGGACGAGCGTTCGCCACTCGTTGGAAGCTTCGGCCATCTTTTGGACCGTTTTGGGTCGCACCACAGTTCTCCCTCCAACGAGCTCGCTTCCCGACCTATACCTCCGGAAAACGTGTCAGGGAGCATGCCAGGAGTATGGGTTGAAGTCCTCGGAGCACGAGACCCGAAGATCGAAAGACTTATGACCAATACGGAGCAAAGGGAAGAAACCGTCGGGGGACCGCTTTTTACCCCAGGACGAGAAAACTGAGTCCGGGGCATTCCCGCTCGCGTTTTCTTGGGACGAGCACCGGAAGTCCTCGAGCTCAGCCCGTTTCCTTCGCTGCAAGTGCATTTCCAGTGGTTTCTGACACCGGACGAGCGTTCGCCACTCGTTGGAAGCTTCGGCCATCTTTTGGACCGTTTTGGGTCGCACCACAGTTCTCCCTCCAACGAGCTCGCTTCCCGACCTCTACCTCCGGAAAACGTGTCAGGGAGCATGCCAGGAGTGTGGGTTGAAGTCCTCGGAGCACGAGACCCGAAGATCGAAAGACTTATGACCAATACGGAGCAAAGGGAAGAAACCGTCGGGGGACCGCTTTTTACCCCAGGACGAGAAAACTGAGTCCGGGGCATTCCCGCTCGCGTTTTCTTGGGACGAGCACCGGAAGTCCTCGAGCTCAGCCCGTTTCCTTCGCTGCAAGTGCATTTCCAGTGGTTTCTGACACCGGACGAGCGTTCGCCACTCGTTGGAAGCTTCGGCCATCTTTTGGACCGTTTTGGGTCGCACCACAGTTCTCCCTCCAACGAGCTCGCTTCCCGACCTATACCTCCGGAAAACGTGTCAGGGAGCATGCCAGGAGTGTGGGTTGAAGTCCTCGGAGCACGAGACCCGAAGATCGAAAGACTTATGACCAATACGGAGCAAAGGGAAGAAACCGTCGGGGGACCGCTTTTTACCCCAGGACGAGAAAACTGAGTCCGGGGCATTCCCGCTCGCGTTTTCTTGGGACGAGCACCGGAAGTCCTCGAGCTCAGCCCGTTTCCTTCGCTGCAAGTGCATTTCCAGTGGTTTCTGACACCGGACGAGCGTTCGCCACTCGTTGGAAGCTTCGGCCATCTTTTGGACCGTTTTGGGTCGCACCACAGTTCTCCCTCCAACGAGCTCGCTTCCCGACCTATACCTCCGGAAAACGTGTCAGGGAGCATGCCAGGAGTGTGGGTTGAAGTCCTCGGAGCACGAGACCCGAAGATCGAAAGACTTATGACCAATACGGAGCAGAGGGAAGAAACCGTCGGGGGACCGCTTTTTACCCCAGGACGAGAAAACTGAGTCCGGGGCATTCCCGCTCGCGTTTTCTTGGGACGAGCACCGGAAGTCCTCGAGCTCAGCCTGTTTCCTTCGCTGCAAGTGTATTTCCAGTGGTTTCTGACACCGGACGAGCGTTCGCCACTCGTTGGAAGCTTCGGCCATCTTTTGGACCGTTTTGGGTCGCACCACAGTTCTCCCTCCAACGAGCTCGCTTCCCGACCTATACCTCCGGAAAACGTGTCAGGGAGCATGCCAGGAGTGTGGGTTGATGTCCTCGGAACACGAGACCCGAAGATCGAAAGACTTATGACCAATACGGAGCAAAGGGAAGAAACCGTCGGGGGACCGCTTTTTACCCCAGGACGAGAAAACTGAGTCCGGGGCATTCCCGCTCGCGTTTTCTTGGGACGAGCACCGGAAGTCCTCGAGCTCAGCCCGTTTCCTTCGCTGCAAGTGCATTTCCAGTGGTTTCTGACACCGGACGAGCGTTCGCCACTCGTTGGAAGCTTCGGCCATCTTTTGGACCGTTTTGGGTCGCACCACAGTTCTCCCTCCAACGAGCTCGCTTCCCGACCTCTACCTCCGGAAAACGTGTCAGGGAGCATGCCAGGAGTGTGGGTTGAAGTCCTCGGAGCACGAGACCCGAAGATCGAAAGACTTATGACCAATACGGAGCAAAGGGAAGAAACCGTCGGGGGACCGCTTTTTACCCCAGGACGAGAAAACTGAGTCCGGGGCATTCCCGCTCGCGTTTTCTTGGGACGAGCACCGGAAGTCCTCGAGCTCAGCCCGTTTCCTTCGCTGCAAGTGCATTTCCAGTGGTTTCTGACACCGGACGAGCGTTCGCCACTCGTTGGAAGCTTCGGCCATCTTTTGGACCGTTTTGGGTCGCACCACAGTTCTCCCTCCAACGAGCTCGCTTCCCGACCTATACCTCCGGAAAACGTGTCAGGGAGCATGCCAGGAGTGTGGGTTGAAGTCCTCGGAGCACGAGACCCGAAGATCGAAAGACTTATGACCAATACGGAGCAAAGGGAAGAAACCGTCGGGGGACCGCTTTTTACCCCAGGACGAGAAAACTGAGTCCGGCGCATTCCCGCTCGCGTTTTCTTGGGACGAGCACCGGAAGTCCTCGAGCTCAGCCCGTTTCCTTCGCTGCAAGTGCATTTCCAGTGGTTTCTGACACCGGACGAGCGTTCGCCACTCGTTGGAAGCTTCGGCCATCTTTTGGACCGTTTTGGGTCGCACCACAGTTCTCCCTCCAACGAGCTCGCTTCCCGACCTATACCTCCTGAAAACGTGTCAGGGAGCATGCCAGGAGTGTGGGTTGAAGTCCTCGGAGCACGAGACCCGAAGATCGAAAGACTTATGACCAATACGGAGCAGAGGGAAGAAACCGTCGGGGGACCGCTTTTTACCCCAGGACGAGAAAACTGAGTCCGGGGCATTCCCGCTCGCGTTTTCTTGGGACGAGCACCGGAAGTCCTCGAGCTCAGCCTGTTTCCTTCGCTGCAAGTGTATTTCCAGTGGTTTCTGACACCGGACGAGCGTTCGCCACTCGTTGGAAGCTTCGGCCATCTTTTGGACCGTTTTGGGTCGCACCACAGTTCTCCCTCCAACGAGCTCGCTTCCCGACCTATACCTCCGGAAAACGTGTCAGGGAGCATGCCAGGAGTATGGGTTGAAGTCCTCGGAGCACGAGACCCGAAGATCGAAAGACTTATGACCAATACGGAGCAAAGGGAAGAAACCGTCGGGGGACCGCTTTTTACCCCAGGACGAGAAAACTGAGTCCGGGGCATTCCCGCTCGCGTTTTCTTGGGACGAGCACCGGAAGTCCTCGAGCTCAGCCCGTTTCCTTCGCTGCAAGTGCATTTCCAGTGGTTTCTGACACCGGACGAGCGTTCGCCACTCGTTGGAAGCTTCGGCCATCTTTTGGACCGTTTTGGGTCGCACCACAGTTCTCCCTCCAACGAGCTCGCTTCCCGACCTCTACCTCCGGAAAACGTGTCAGGGAGCATGCCAGGAGTGTGGGTTGAAGTCCTCGGAGCACGAGACCCGAAGATCGAAAGACTTATGACCAATACGGAGCAAAGGGAAGAAACCGTCGGGGGACCGCTTTTTACCCCAGGACGAGAAAACTGAGTCCGGGGCATTCCCGCTCGCGTTTTCTTGGGACGAGCACCGGAAGTCCTCGAGCTCAGCCCGTTTCCTTCGCTGCAAGTGCATTTCCAGTGGTTTCTGACACCGGACGAGCGTTCGCCACTCGTTGGAAGCTTCGGCCATCTTTTGGACCGTTTTGGGTCGCACCACAGTTCTCCCTCCAACGAGCTCGCTTCCCGACCTATACCTCCGGAAAACGTGTCAGGGAGCATGCCAGGAGTGTGGGTTGAAGTCCTCGGAGCACGAGACCCGAAGATCGAAAGACTTATGACCAATACGGAGCAAAGGGAAGAAACCGTCGGGGGACCGCTTTTTACCCCAGGACGAGAAAACTGAGTCCGGGGCATTCCCGCTCGCGTTTTCTTGGGACGAGCACCGGAAGTCCTCGAGCTCAGCCCGTTTCCTTCGCTGCAAGTGCATTTCCAGTGGTTTCTGACACCGGACGAGCGTTCGCCACTCGTTGGAAGCTTCGGCCATCTTTTGGACCGTTTTGGGTCGCACCACAGTTCTCCCTCCAACGAGCTCGCTTCCCGACCTATACCTCCGGAAAACGTGTCAGGGAGCATGCCAGGAGTGTGGGTTGAAGTCCTCGGAGCACGAGACCCGAAGATCGAAAGACTTATGACCAATACGGAGCAGAGGGAAGAAACCGTCGGGGGACCGCTTTTTACCCCAGGACGAGAAAACTGAGTCCGGGGCATTCCCGCTCGCGTTTTCTTGGGACGAGCACCGGAAGTCCTCGAGCTCAGCCTGTTTCCTTCGCTGCAAGTGTATTTCCAGTGGTTTCTGACACCGGACGAGCGTTCGCCACTCGTTGGAAGCTTCGGCCATCTTTTGGACCGTTTTGGGTCGCACCACAGTTCTCCCTCCAACGAGCTCGCTTCCCGACCTATACCTCCGGAAAACGTGTCAGGGAGCATGCCAGGAGTGTGGGTTGATGTCCTCGGAACACGAGACCCGAAGATCGAAAGACTTATGACCAATACGGAGCAAAGGGAAGAAACCGTCGGGGGACCGCTTTTTACCCCAGGACGAGAAAACTGAGTCCGGGGCATTCCCGCTCGCGTTTTCTTGGGACGAGCACCGGAAGTCCTCGAGCTCAGCCCGTTTCCTTCGCTGCAAGTGCATTTCCAGTGGTTTCTGACACCGGACGAGCGTTCGCCACTCGTTGGAAGCTTCGGCCATCTTTTGGACCGTTTTGGGTCGCACCACAGTTCTCCCTCCAACGAGCTCGCTTCCCGACCTCTACCTCCGGAAAACGTGTCAGGGAGCATGCCAGGAGTGTGGGTTGAAGTCCTCGGAGCACGAGACCCGAAGATCGAAAGACTTATGACCAATACGGAGCAAAGGGAAGAAACCGTCGGGGGACCGCTTTTTACCCCAGGACGAGAAAACTGAGTCCGGGGCATTCCCGCTCGCGTTTTCTTGGGACGAGCACCGGAAGTCCTCGAGCTCAGCCCGTTTCCTTCGCTGCAAGTGCATTTCCAGTGGTTTCTGACACCGGACGAGCGTTCGCCACTCGTTGGAAGCTTCGGCCATCTTTTGGACCGTTTTGGGTCGCACCACAGTTCTCCCTCCAACGAGCTCGCTTCCCGACCTATACCTCCGGAAAACGTGTCAGGGAGCATGCCAGGAGTGTGGGTTGAAGTCCTCGGAGCACGAGACCCGAAGATCGAAAGACTTATGACCAATACGGAGCAAAGGGAAGAAACCGTCGGGGGACCGCTTTTTACCCCAGGACGAGAAAACTGAGTCCGGCGCATTCCCGCTCGCGTTTTCTTGGGACGAGCACCGGAAGTCCTCGAGCTCAGCCCGTTTCCTTCGCTGCAAGTGCATTTCCAGTGGTTTCTGACACCGGACGAGCGTTCGCCACTCGTTGGAAGCTTCGGCCATCTTTTGGACCGTTTTGGGTCGCACCACAGTTCTCCCTCCAACGAGCTCGCTTCCCGACCTATACCTCCGGAAAACGTGTCAGGGAGCATGCCAGGAGTGTGGGTTGAAGTCCTCGGAGCACGAGACCCGAAGATCGAAAGACTTATGACCAATACGGAGCAAAGGGAAGAAACCGTCGGGGGACCGCTTTTTACCCCAGGACGAGAAAACTGAGTCCGGGGCATTCCCGCTCGCGTTTTCTTGGGACGAGCACCGGAAGTCCTCGAGCTCAGCCCGTTTCCTTCGCTGCAAGTGCATTTCCAGTGGTTTCTGACACCGGACGAGCGTTCGCCACTCGTTGGAAGCTTCGGCCATCTTTTGGACCGTTTTGGGTCGCACCACAGTTCTCCCTCCAACGAGCTCGCTTCCCGACCTATACCTCCGGAAAACGTGTCAGGGAGCATGCCAGGAGTGTGGGTTGAAGTCCTCGGAGCACGAGACCCGAAGATCGAAAGACTTATGACCAATACGGAGCAAAGGGAAGAAACCGTCGGGGGACCGCTTTTTACCCCAGGACGAGAAAACTGAGTCCGGGGCATTCCCGCTCGCGTTTTCTTGGGACGAGCACCGGAAGTCCTCGAGCTCAGCCCGTTTCCTTCGCTGCAAGTGCATTTCCAGTGGTTTCTGACACCGGACGAGCGTTCGCCACTCGTTGGAAGCTTCGGCCATCTTTTGGACCGTTTTGGGTCGCACCACAGTTCTCCCTCCAACGAGCTCGCTTCCCGACCTATACCTCCGGAAAACGTGTCAGGGAGCATGCCAGGAGTGTGGGTTGAAGTCCTCGGAGCACGAGACCCGAAGATCGAAAGACTTATGACCAATACGGAGCAAAGGGAAGAAACCGTCGGGGGACCGTTTTTTACCCCAGGACGAGAAAACTGAGTCCGGGGCATTCCCGCTCGCGTTTTCTTGGGACGAGCACCGGAAGTCCTCGAGCTCAGCCCGTTTCCTTCGCTGCAAGTGCATTTCCAGTGGTTTCTGACACCGGACGAGCGTTCGCCACTCGTTGGAAGCTTCGGCCATCTTTTGGACCGTTTTGGGTCGCACCACAGTTCTCCCTCCAACGAGCTCGCTTCCCGACCTATACCTCCGGAAAACGTGTCAGGGAGCATGCCAGGAGTGTGGGTTGAAGTCCTCGGAGCACGAGACCCGAAGATCGAAAGACTTATGACCAATACGGAGCAAAGGGAAGAAACCGTCGGGGGACCGCTTTTTACCCCAGGACGAGAAAACTGAGTCCGAAGCATTCCCGCTCGCGTTTTCTTGGGACGAGCACCGGAAGTCCTCGAGCTCAGCCCGTTTCCTTCGCTGCAAGTGCATTTCCAGTGGTTTCTGACACCGGACGAGCGTTCGCCACTCGTTGGAAGCTTCGGCCATCTTTTGGACCGTTTTGGGTCGCACCACAGTTCTCCCTCCAACGAGCTCGCTTCCCGACCTATACCTCCGGAAAACGTGTCAGGGAGCATGCCAGGAGTGTGGGTTGAAGTCCTCGGAGCACGAGACCCGAAGATCGAAAGACTTATGACCAATACGGAGCAAAGGGAAGAAACCGTCGGGGGACCGCTTTTTACCCCAGGACGAGAAAACTGAGTCCGAAGCATTCCCGCTCGCGTTTTCTTGGGACGAGCACCGGAAGTCCTCGAGCTCAGCCCGTTTCCTTCGCTGCAAGTGCATTTCCAGTGGTTTCTGACACCGGACGAGCGTTCGCCACTCGTTGGAAGCTTCGGCCATCTTTTGGACCGTTTTGGGTCGCACCACAGTTCTCCCTCCAACGAGCTCGCTTCCCGACCTCTACCTCCGGAAAACGTGTCAGGGAGCATGCCAGGAGTGTGGGTTGAAGTCCTCGGAGCACGAGACCCGAAGATCGAAAGACTTATGACCAATACGGAGCAAAGGGAAGAAACCGTCGGGGGACCGCTTTTTACCCCAGGACGAGAAAACTGAGTCCGGGGCATTCCCGCTCGCGTTTTCTTGGGACGAGCACCGGAAGTCCCTCGAGCTCAGCCCGTTTCCTTCGCTGCAAGTGCATTTCCAGTGGTTTCTGACACCGGACGAGCGTTCGCCACTCGTTGGAAGCTTCGGCCATCTTTTGGACCGTTTTGGGTCGCACCACAGTTCTCCCTCCAACGAGCTCGCTTCCCGACCTATACCTCCGAAAAACGTGTCAGGGAGCATGCCAGGAGTGTGGGTTGAAGTCCTCGGAGCACGAGACCCGAAGATCGAAAGACTTATGACCAATACGGAGCAAAGGGAAGAAACCGTCGGGGGACCGCTTTTTACCCCCAGGACGAGAAAACTGAGTCCGGGGCATTCCCGCTCGCGTTTTTCTTGGGACGAGCACCGGAAGTCCTCGAGCTCAGCCCGTTTCCTTCGCTGCAAGTGCATTTCCAGTGGTTTCTGACACCGGGACGAGCGTTCGCCACTCGTTGGAAGCTTCGGCCATCTTTTGGACCGTTTTGGGTCGCACCACAGTTCTCCCTCCAACGAGCTCGCTTCCCGACCTATACCTCCGGAAAACGTGTCAGGGAGCATGCCAGGAGTGTGGGTTGAAGTCCTCGGAGCACGAGACCCGAAGATCGAAAGACTTATGACCAATACGGAGCAAAGGGGAAGAAACCGTCGGGGGGACCGCTTTTTACCCCAGGACGAGAAAACTGAGTCCGAAGCATTCCCGCTCGCGTTTTCTTGGGACGAGCACCGGAAGTCCCTCGAGCTCAGCCCGTTTCCTTCGCTGCAAGTGCATTTCCAGTGGTTTCTGACACCGGACGAGCGTTCGCCACTCGTTGGAAGCTTCGGCCATCTTTTGGACCGTTTTGGGTCGCACCACAGTTCTCCCTCCAACGAGCTCGCTTCCCGACCTCTACCTCCGGAAAACGTGTCAGGGAGCATGCCAGGAGTGTGGGTTGAAGTCCTCGGAGCACGAGACCCGAAGATCGAAAGACTTATGACCAATACG